>NC_044558.1:122116389-122416389 GCF_007565055.1 Rhinopithecus roxellana | reverse complement strand
TCTTTGAAGGAGCCTCTCAAGAGGAAGATGAAAAGACCCAAGCACCATGTGAGCTGTTCTGAGTTCAATTAAGTTATTAAGAATTGTTCTGAATGAATTCAAGGAACCTCTTGGTTACTGTTCTAATAAAAAATTTCTACAAGTTTTTGCTGTAATGCAAATAATCATGTTTAACCATGAAAACTTTTTTTTTTCTCAACCATTCTACTATTAGATTTTAGTTCCACATTGTAGAAGAACAAAAGACCAAAAAAAAGTCCGGGTGCTGTAGTCCCAGCGCTTTGGGAGGCCGAGGAGGGCAAATCACTTGAGGTCAGAAGTTCGAGATCAGCCTAGCCAACATGGTAAAAACCCTGTCTCTACTAAAAATACAAAGAGTTAGCTGGGCATGGTGGAACACACCTGTAGTTCCAGCTACTTGGGAGGCTGAGGCAGGAGAATCACTTTAACCTGGGAGGCGGAGGTTGCAGTGAGTTGAGATTGTGCCTCTGCACTCCAGCCTGTGCAACAGAGCAAGACACCATCTCAAAAACAAAAACAAAAACAAAAACGAAACAAAAAGACGCAAAAAGAAAAAAAAAAAAAGAACAATGATCTGCTTTAGATATAAGGGGCTGTCTGAGGTCCAGTGTGGGGTTCCTCCTTGCTTTCTGATTTTTTTCTTGCCTAAGGTACCTGGCCTTAGCTGGTGTTGTGTGGCCATGCCTGTTTGATGATTTCTGAAAGAGATATTTTCATTATTCTCCCCCAACATTAATTCAGTAAAATTCAGTGCTTCACAATCACTCAGGCAGGGCCCTATTCTCTGTACTGAGGATACAAAAAATTAAATTAAACACTGTCACTGTCCTTAAGGAATTCAGAATGTAAGGGAAGATGTAGCTTGGACGTAACACCTAATGATGATCACCATCAAAAGACTGACAGAAAAGGGTGTTATGAAAGCTCAGAGCAGGAGATGAAAGGAACGTCTCATGTAGGAAGTGATATGTGATCTGTGCCTGGGAGAGTGGTGGGAAGGGAACAGAAGGAAATGCATGGCTAAATCTACACACACCTCATTTCATTTTCAATGGCTTAGGAACATAACATAATCCTGAATGGCTGAAATCAAAATAAAAGATAATGAAGTTGAAAATGTGGGTTGGGTGAGCTCCAGATTGTGAAGGCTGTTACAAATGGCAACTTGAATTTGTTATTTAGTTTTGTGGCAGAGATTTTTGAACAGCAGAGTGGCACAATCATTTCTCTGTTCACCTGACAACAATGAAGGCAGCTTGAGGGCACAGACTGCCTTTGGTTCTTTGAATCTTAGTGTCTGACATGTCTAGGGTATTCAATTAAAAGTATGTTAGTCTGCAAGAGAACGATTGTAATTAAGAGTCACGGCCATGAGATCACAAAGAAGTAATTGAAAGTTGATACGAAAGACAGTAAGGGCCTACAATTTTGGGGGGCATTTCTGTTTTTGTTACCAGCATATAAAACTTGGGAAACTTCACATAAATATATTTCTGGGTTCTCTGAAAAAACAGAACAGGATACCCTAGACTCTGTTTTCAAACCTGACTGAAGTTATCTGGCAATAGATGGTGGTCTTTACCTTTGCATGGCACTGGCAGTAGTCTCTTGTTCACCACCTGGTCCAGTCATGATTCCCCTGGCTCCTCTATATTTGAGTTTGAGATTCCCAGCTTAGGGTATTTTCACACCTTGACAGTGATAGCAGTCATCTAGATAGAACAGGGGGAAGATCTGAATTAGGAGTGGGTTGTTAGTGCTTCAAATATGAAAAGGATTTAAGAATGCCCTTTACTGAGGTAGAAGAGCCAGAAGTAAGTGAGAAACATGGAGGTAGAAGAGTGTGTTCTGGGCTGAATTGTGTTCCCCCCAAATTCTTATCTTGGCATCTGATATGGTTTGCCTGTGTCCTCACCCAAATCTCATCTTGAATTGTAGCTCTCATAATTTCCACATGTTGTGGGAAGGACCTGGTGGGAGATAATTGAATAATGGGGGTGGTTTCCCCATACTGTTCTCATGGTAGTAAGTAAGTCTCACCAGATCTGACGATTTTATAAGGGGTTTCCTTTTTTGCTTCACTCTCATTCTCTCTTGCCTGCGACCATGTAAGACATGCCTTTTGCCTTCTGCCATGATTGTGGGACCTCCTCCCCAGCCATGTGGAACTGTAATCCATTAAATCTCTCTTTCTTTATAAATTATCTGGTCTTGGGTATGTCTTTATCAGCAGCATGAGAACAGACTAATACAATGTTTTAACCCCCAGTACCTCTCCAGCCAGAGAGGCCTCAGAGGAAACCAAACTTACAGATGCTTTCCTCTTAAACGTCTAGCTTCCAGAACTGTGAAAATAAATTGCTGTTGTTCGAGCCAAAAAAAATAGTAAAGATGGTGAGGGCTTGGATTTAATTATAGGTACTAGAAATTTGCAAAAGGAGACAATATGGGGTGGGTTTTATTTATGTATTCTATTTGTGAAACTATAGACTTAAGAGTTTGTGGAAAATAATAGAAGCAGTGGGAGAGTGGGCCTTGTATGATTGCTCTGCTATTGGCATAGATAAGGTGGCCGATAATTATCCCCTGTTCAATAGACTTGTGTCAAGGTATCATGTATATTTACAGGTAGAGATAGTGACTCTGGTGGTTTTTTAGACACCATGAGAAATCTGGTGGTTTATGGTTTATTTCATGTACTGTATAGACACTCCTTTATAACCATGGGGGACTGCTTCCAGAACCCCTTGTAGATATCAAAATCTGAGATGCATAAGTCCATTATACAAAATTGGGTAGTATTTGCACATAACCTACGCAATCCTCTGGCATACTTTAAATAATATCTAAATAAGATATATACCTAATGAAGTGTAAATATTATGTGAGTAGTTGTTAAACTGTATTGCTTTAAAATTTGCATTTTTTTTTTTTTTAGATGGAGTCTTGCTCTGTTGCCCAGGCTGGAGTACAGCGGCGGGATCTCAGTTCACTGCAAGCTCCACCTCCCGGGTTCATGCCATTCTCCTGCCTCAACCTCCCGAGTAGCTGGGACTACAGGTGCCCGCCACCACGCCTGGCTAATTTTTTGTATTTTCACAGCGTTAGCCAGGATGGTCTCGAGCTCCTGACTTTGAGATCCGCCCGCCTCGGTCTCCCAAAGTGCTGGGATTACAGGCATGAGCCACCACGCTCGGCCTAAACTTTGCATTATTTTTAATTGTTCTACTATTTTCTTCAAATACCTTTGATCGGCGTTGGTTGAATCTGTGGATGCGAAACCCAAGGATATGGAGGGTGGTAGAGAACATTGTGATGAGGCAATTGAGAGGTGCCCAACTAAGTGCGGGTCCTCTCAAAGTCAGGATTTCTCTTCCCCTTTTCTTCTAGGGCCTGGGTCCTGGTCACCACCTAATGCCATTTAAACCAGTAAAATATTACTCCTCACTAAGTTTAGACTATGGCAGATTCCATAGTTGCCTTAAGTTTATGGCTAACCCTTCTCTTTACTTGTTCTTTTCTGGATCTGTGTCATTTCACCTAAGCTGCTGATGAATTAGTTGAGGAAACTCAGGAGGAATCACAACTCACACCCCAAGGAGAGCTCAGATGCCAGTGTGGCAAGAAGGGCAAAAATAAAAAGGCAGGTCAGGGTCAGCAGCCTGTCCAGGGAGGCCAGGAGAGCTCACCTGAAAGCTGCACGGTGGAGGTGAGAGATGAAAGCGTGCTGGCAGCCCTGGCAGCCCTGCCTCTCGGCGCCTCGGCCTCCGCGTCCACTCCGGCGGCGCTTGAGGAGCCCTTCAGCCTGTCACTGCACTGTGTGAATCCTTCTCTGGGCTGGCGGAGGCCGGAGCCCGCTCCCTCTGCTTGCAGGGAGGTTTGGAGAGAGAGACGCGGGTGGGAACCAGGGCGGCCCCGGGCTCGGTGGGCCCGGCACTCAGTGCCGCCAGCCGACGCCACCGGCCCAGGACAGTGAGGGGCTTAGCATCCGGGCCAGCAGCTGGGGAGGGTGCGCTGGGTCCCCCAGCACTGCCGGCCCGCCAGCACTGGGCTGAATTCTCTCCCGGCCTCAGCCTCAGCCGCCTACCCGCAGGGCAGGGCTCCCACCTGCAGCCTGCCATGCCCGAGCACCCGCCAGGTGAACTCCCGGGTGGGCGGAGCCTCCCGGAGGGGCGCTGCCCCCTGTGCCTTGGCGCCAAGTCCCATCCACCTTCCCGCTGAGGGGTGCAGGCAGTGGACTGGCGGGCAGTCTGCAGTGCCCTAGTCGGGGATCCACGAGGCAAAGCCAGCTGGGCTCCTGAGTTGGGTGGGGACTTGGAGAACTTTTGTGTCTAGCCAGAGGTTTATATATGCACCAATCAGCACTGTGTGTCTAGCTCGGGGTTTGTGGATGCACCAATCAGCACTCTGTATCTATCTAATCTGGTGGGGACTTGGAGAACCATTTTGTCTAGCTAAGGAATTGTAAATACACCAAGCAGCACTCTGTGTCTAGCTCAAGGTTTGTAAACACACCAATCAGCACCCTGTGTCTACCTCAAGGTTTGTAAATGCACCAATCAGTGCTCTGTGCCTAGTTGAGCTGGTGAAGATTTGCAGAACTCTTAGGTCTAGCTAGAGGATTGTAAATGCACCAATCAGCACTCTGTCAAAACGGATCAATCAACTCTGTAAAATGGACCAATCAGCTCTCTGTAATATAGACCAATCAGCTCTCTGTAAAATGGACCAATCAGGAGGATGTGGGTGGGGCCAGATAAGGGAATAAAAGCAGTCTGCCGCAGCTAGCAGTGGCAGCCCCATAGGCTCACTTTCCGAACTGTGGAGGTTTTGTTCTTTAGCTGTTAATAATAAATCTTGTGGCTAATTGTGGGTTCACGCTGCCTTTATTAGCGGTAACACTCACTGCCGAGGTTTGCAGCTTCACTCCTGAAGCCTGTGAGACCACGAACCAATCGGGAAGAATGAACAACTCCAGAGACGCTGCTTTTGAGAGCTGTAACACTCACCGTGGATGTCTGCAGCTTCACTCCTGTCAGCGAGACCAGACCACGAACACACCAGAAGGAAGAAGCTCCAGACACATCTGAACATCTGAAGGAACGAACTCCAGACACCATCTTTAAGAACTGTAACATACACCATGAGGGTCCGTGGCTTCATTGTTGAAGTAAGTGAGAAAAAGAACCCACGAATTCCAGACACAGAGGTGGCATAGGAGGCTGATTGCCAGGTTGCCCAGGGTGACAGAGGTGATAGAGGTAGCTAGAGACGCCAGCCTGGAAGAGGTGGCCAGGGTGGTCAGTACAGAGGCGCTCCTATTGGCCAGTGAAGAGGGCCTGGCTATAAAGATAGCCTTCTGTAATTCCCTAAATCCTAATAATTTTTTGTTCAATAATCTACTGAATTTCTTTTTAAATTCCCTAATTATCGTTTCTTGTTGGTTTTAATTTCTCTTATTTAAAAAATCTTGACCTTAATCTCCCTTAAAGTCTTTGTCCAGATTTGTATTTACTACAATTTTCCTTGTTTCCACCTTACCCAAAGATAAGTCGCCTTCGTTTTTATAAGAGCAAGTGCTATTTCCGCTCTGAGGTTTTTCTGACACATTTTATGTTAGCCCACAGCCTACCCAAGTTCTATCCCTTTCTTTCTGTATGTTTTTCTTCTCCTTTCTTTTCCTCCTCTCCTAGCCGCCGCCTCCTCCTTCCCCTCCCCGCTTCCTTCTCCTTTCTCTGTTGGTATCTTGTGTTGGGAGACCACTTAATGGTAGAGCTATCAGGCGTAGAAGATGCCCAGGTTAATTTTTTACTTCCGTCTAAAATCTGTCTCTTTGCTTCAGAGACTGATGGAGCTCAACTGGTGACGAAAGACCTTTTGAAAGTGTAAATTTCTGGGTCTTTCTTTTCTCAAACTACCAAACATCAAAGTCATCAGCATTAAAGCCTTGGCTCTTGTTTGCTTTTTAGGATCATGGTTCTTAGTCAAGGGACACAAAAATTAGGGAGATACAGGGCCCTGACTGGACTCCTACTGGTCTGTATTGTGGAGCTTTAAGGGAGTTCAACTTTTAATATAATTTTTATGAGGGCTTAACTACCAGCAATGTTTGAAATGAAACTATTTTTATTCTTGACAATAGTAACTAGATTATCAATACACATAGGCTTTTCTCAGTTCAAACACAGGGAAAGTTACCTTGTGAACTTTGTCAGAGGCAATCTAGCAAGGCACATGAGCCATTTTGTTACATTTTTGTTTATAGCTTGGATTCATGAGGGCCTGTGGAACCTCAGCATGCACTGTTAGAGATGACTTACCAATCACCTGTCAATCAGGCAAACTTCCCCTTAGTTTATAGACATGGAGATATACCTTATACATTATTTTGAGATCACACAGTTGACTTAATTCTGCATATATGAATATGTGAAAATTATGTGAGTAAAACCCGGTGATGGTACCAGAACTAGGCAAAGTATAGAAGAAGATGCATATAATGGGTTGAATGTGTCCTCCAAAAATTTATATGATCCTGAACTAACATCAATATCTCTGAATGTGGCCTTATTTGAAAATAGGGTTGTTGTAGATGTAATTAGTTAAGATGACTTATATGATTAGGGGCTGACAACCCTATGACTGGTGTCTACAAAATGTGGAGATTTAGACACAGACATGAACACGGAGAATACCATGTGAAGATCAAGGCAGAGATTGGTGTGATATAGCAGAAGCCAAGGGATGCCCAAGATCACTAGCAAACTACAGGAAGCTAGGATGGAAGGACGGGACAAATTCTTCCTTATGGCCCTAACACTGAACCATCTTGAGTCAACAACTTAATCTCAAACTACATCCAGAACTGGGAGAGAATATGGTTCTGTTGTTTAAGCCACTCAATCAGTGGGTACTTTGCTACAGCAGCCCTAGCAAACCAATACTGTGAGAAAGTTCACCTATCAGATTTGTTTTTAAAGAATGAGCGTAGCCTAATTTTACACTCTTCTTATTCCATTCCACCTCCAGAGCCTTAGTGGAGGTCAGCAAAGAGAGGTGTTAGAGGCATGCATCTCTCAGTTGCTGGGCCCCCAGTCAAGCTAGTGGTTGTGCCTAGCTGAGAATTTCTTTGCTTTTCTGAGTGTCAAAATATAGTTATACCTACGAGGAATCACCCATGTGAATGCAGAAGACCCCCAAAAAAGATTGACTCTAAAATCAGGTGAGGGTAAAAATGAAGGCTCGAATGGCTTTTCTATTAAGGTTATAAATAGTTTACTTTTAATGTTAGGATTAATGAATTTATAGAAGGAGAAATGAAAAATATTTAATTCTGATGATTTCCACATGCACGATCACCTTTAATTCTAGAATCAGATTTAGAACTGACCTTTTTCTTGGAAGCAAAATTGAGATTTGATAGTCCTGTTTTTCTCAGTGCCTGGATTCCTGATAGAATTTCCCTCTAGCTTCTGAAGTAATATGACCACTCTGTGGATGAATATGAGTGGATTCATGTTCAGACATATATGAGTGTAATCAATTTAAAATATACTAAAGCAGATAAACCTGAGGGCAGAACTATTTGGAACTGATTAAGGTGAGGATTAAAGAATGTTTTATTTTTATGTTGCAAGCAGGCTAGGAGCCTTTTTGTGATCTTTTCTAATGTTTCATTAAAGCATTTATTGAAGGTATAAAAAAGGTAAAAAAAACCAATGAACCTCATAATAACATTAGATAGTACAGATAATTGACAGTAATTTACTTGGTAATGAGTTGGTATCATTTCAATCAAAACATTGGTCAGCAAAGATCATGTCCCATATCTAATCAATACAGTTTTGTGTAATACAAGCATAGCAAATAGGCAAGGACATTCACAAATAAAATGGAAATGTATGTATAAATGTATGTGTGTATGTACAAATACAAATGTATATATATATATGGCACATTTTCTTTATCCACTCACTGATTGATGGGCATTTGAGCTGCTTCCATATTTTTGCAATTGCAAATTGTGCTGCTACAAACATGCATGTGCATGTGTCTTTTTCATGTAATGATTTCTTTTCTTCTCGGTAGATACCTAATAGTGGGACTGCTGGATCGAACAGTACATCTACTTTTAGTTCTCTAAGGAATCCCCAAATAGTTTTCCATAGTGGTTGTACTAGTTTACATTCCCACCAACAGTGTAAAAGTGTTCCCTTTTCACCATATCCACACCAACGTCTATTATTTTTTGATTATGGCCATTCTTGCAAGAGTGTGTCGGTATTACGTTGTGGTTTTGAATTGCATTTCCCTAATAATTTTTTTTTTTTTTTTGAGACGAAGTCTTGCTCTGTCGCCCAGGCTGGAGTGCAGTGGCCGGATCTCAGCTCACTGCAAGCTCCGCCTCCCGGGTTTACGCCATTCTCTTGCCTCAGCCTCCCGAGTAGCTGGGACTACAGGAGCCTGCCATCTCGCCCGGCTAATTTTTTGTATTTTTTTTTTTTTTAGTAGAGACGGGTTTTCACCGTGTTAGCCAGGATGGTCTCCATCTCCTGACCTCGTGATCCGCCCGTCTCGGCCTCCCAAAGTGCTGGGATTACAGGCTTGAGCCACCGCGCCCGGCCGCATTTCCGTAATAATTAATGCTGTTGAGCATTTTTCTGTATGCTTGGTATCCATTTGTATACCTTCTTTTGAGAATTATTTATTTATGTCCTTAGCCCACTTTTTGATGAGATTGTTTTTTTTTTCTTGCTAATTTGAGTTCTTTATAGATTCTGGATATTAGTCATTTGTTAGAAGTATAGATTTTGAAGATTTTCTGCCACTCTTTGGGTTGTCTGTTAACTGTGCTGATTATTCCTTTTGCTGTGCAAATGCTTTTTAGTTTAATGAAGTCCCATCTATTTACCTTTGTTTTTGTTGCATTTACTTTTGTGTTCTTGGTCATGAAGTCTTTGGCTAACTCAGTGTCTAGAAGGGTTTTTTTGATATTATCTTCTAGAATCTTTATGGTTTCAGGTCTTAGATTTAAGTCTTTGATCTGTCTTCAGTTGATTTTGTATAAGGTGAGAGATGAGGATCCAATTTCATTCTTCTACATGTGGCTTGCCAATTATCTCAGCACCATTTGTTGAATAGGGTATCCTTTCTTCACTTTATGTTCTTGTTTGCTTTTTTGAAGATCAGTTAGCTGTAAGCATTTGGCTTTATTTCTGGGTTCTCTATTTTGTTCCATTGGTCTACGTGCCTATTTTTATACCAGTACTATGCTGTTTTGTTGACTATGGCCTTATATTATAGTTTGAGGTCAGATAAAGTGATGCCTCCAAATTTGTCCCTTTTCCTTTGTCTTGCTTTAGCTATGTGGGCTCTTTTTAAAATTTCGTTTGAATTGTAGAACTTTTTCTTCTAGTTCTCTGAAGAATGATGGTGGTATTTTGATGGGAATTGCACTGAATTTATAGATTGCTTTTGTCAGTACGGTCATTTCACAATATTAATTCTACTTATCCATGAACATGGGATGTGTTTCCATTTGTTTGTGTCATCTA
Organism: Rhinopithecus roxellana; assembly: GCF_007565055.1. Lineage (NCBI taxonomy): Eukaryota > Metazoa > Chordata > Mammalia > Primates > Cercopithecidae > Rhinopithecus > Rhinopithecus roxellana. The sequence goes on along the minus strand of NC_044558.1, from coordinate 122,406,814 downwards.
TGATTTTTTTTCAGCAGTGTTTTGTAGTGTTCCTTGTAGAAGTCTTTCAGATCCTTGGTTAGGTGTATTCCTAAGGTTGTGTTTTTTTTTGTTTTTGTTTTTTTTGCAGCTATTGTAAAAGGGGTTGAGTCATCTTGGTCACTGTTGGTGTTTAGCAGAGCTACTTATTTGTGTACACTAATTTTGTATCCTGAAACTTTACTGAATACATTTACCAGTTCTAGAGCTTTTTCAATGAGTCCTTAAGGTTTTCTAGGTATACATTCATATCTTCAGCAAACATTGACAGTTTGACTTCTTTACTAATTTGGATGCCCTTTATTTCTTTCTCTTGTCTGGCTAGGACTTCCAGTACTATGTTGAATAAAAGTGGTGAAAGTGGGTATCCGTATTTTGTTCCAATTTTTAAGAGAAATGCCTGCAACTTTTTTTCCATTCAATATAATGTTGGCTGTTGGTTTGCTGTAGATGGCTTTTAGTACCTTAAGAATGCCCCTTCTATGTTGATTTTGTTGAGGCTTTTAATCATAAAGGGATGCTGGATTTTGTCAAATTCGTTTTCTGCTTCTATTGAGACGTCATGTAGTTTTTAATTCCTTTTATGTGATGTATCACATTTATGGACATGTATGTTAAACCATCTCTGCATTCCTGGTATGAAACCCACTTGATCATGGTGTATTATCTTTTTAATATGCTGTTGGATTCAGTTTGCTAGTACTTTATTGAGGATCTTTGCATCTATGTTAATTGGGGATATTGATCTGTAGTTTTCTTTTTTTTGTTGTGTCCTTCCCTGGTTTTGGTATTAGAGTGATACTAGCTTCATAGAATGATTTAAGGAGAATATCCTCTTTCTCTATCTTTCGGAATAGTGTCAATAGGATGGGTACCAATTCTTCATTGAATGTCTGATAGAATTCAGCTGTGTCCATCTGGTCCTAGACATTTTTTTTTTTTTTGGCAATTTTTGTATTACCATTTCAACCTCACTGATTGTTATTGGTCTGTTCTGAAGATATAGAAGAGATTCTATATCTTTCTGGTTTAATCTAGGAGGGTTGTATATTTCCAGGAATTTATCCATCTCCTCTAGGTTTGCTAGTTTATGTGCATAAAACTGTTCATAGTAGCCTTGAATAATCTCTTGTATTTCTGTGGTACAGTTGTAATATATCCCTTTTCACTTCTAATTGAGGGTATTTGGATCTTCCCTCTTCTTTTCTTGGATAATTTCACTAATGGTCTTATAAATTTTATTTATCTTTTCAAAGAACCAGCTTTTTGTTTCATTTATCTTTTGTATTGTATTTTGCTTTCAATTTCATTTATCTCTACTCTGATCTTCATTATTTATTTTCTTCTATTGACTTTGGGTTTGGATTGCTCTTGTTTCTCAATTTTCATGAGGTGTGACCTTAGACTGTCTATTTGTGCTCTTTCAGACTTTTTGTTGTAGGCATTTAGGGCTATGAACTTTTCTCTTAGCACCACTTTTGCTGTGTCCCAGAGGTTTTGATAGGTTGTGTCACTATTATTGTTCAGTTCAAAGAATTTTTAAATTTCCATCTTGATTTCATTGTTGATCCAACAATCATTCATGAGTAGATTATTTAATTTCCATGTATTTGAATAGTTTGGAGGGTTTCTTTTGGAGTTGATTTCCAATTTTATTCTACTGTGGTCTGAGAGAGTGCTTGATATAATTTTGAGTTTTTAAAATTTACTGAGACTTGTTTTGTGACCCATCATATGGTCTATGTTGGAGAATGTTCCATGTGCTGATGAATGTATATGCTGCAGTTGTTGGGTAGAGTATTCTGTAAATAGCTGTTAAATCTATTTGTTGTAAGGTAAAAAGTCCATTGTCTCTTTGTTGACCTTCTGTCTTGATGACCTGTCTAGTGCTGTCAGTGGAGTATTAAAGTCCCCCACTATTACTGTGTTGCCATCTATCTCATTTCTTAGGTCTAGTAGTAATTCTTTTATAAATCTGGGAGCTCTAATGTTAGGTGCATATATGTTTAGGATTGTGATATTTTCCTGTTGCACAAGGCCTTTTACCATTACATAATGTCCATCTTGGTTTCTTTTTAACCACCGTTCCTTTAAAATTTGTTTTGTCTGAAATAAGAATAGTTCCTCCTGCTCGTTTTTTGGTGTCCATTTGCATGGAATATCTCTTTCTACCCTTTTACCTTAAGTTTGTGTGAGTCCTTCTGTGTTAGGTGAGTCTCCTGAGGACACCAGAAAGTTGGTTGGTGAATTATTATCTATTGTGTTATTCTGTATCTTTTAAGTGGAGCATTTAGGCCATTTACATTGAATGTTAGTATTGAGATGTGAGGCACTATTCTATTCATTGTGTTGAACTTGCTGCCTTTATAGATTACCTAATGCTTTTGCCTTACAGCCCTTAAGATTCTTTCCTTTGTCTTGACTTTAGATAACCTGATGACTATGGGCCTAAGCAATGATCTATTTGCGATGAATTTCCCAGGTGTTCTTTGAACTTTTTGTACCTGGATGTCTAGATCTCTAGCAAGACTGGGGAAGTTTTTCTCCGTTATTCCTTCAAACATGTTTTCTAAACTTTTAGATTTTTCTTCCTCAAGACACCACTTTTTCTTAGGTTTGGATGTTTAACATAGTTGCAAACTTCTTGGAGATTTAAAAATTCTTTTTTCTTTGTCTTTGATGGATTAGGTTAATTCAAAAGCCTTGTCTTCAAGCTCTGAAGTTCTTTCTTCTGCTTATTCGATTCTATTGCTAAGACTTTCCAATGCATTTTGCATTTCTCTAAGTGTATCCTTGATTTTCAGAAGTTGTGATTGTTTTTAATTTATGCTATCTATTTCACTGAAGAATTTTCCTTTCATATCCTGTATCATGTTTTTGATTTCTTTAAGTTGAACTTCACCTTTCTCTGGTGTCTCCTTGATTACCTTAAAAATCGACTTTCTGAGTTCTCTTTTTGGCAATTCAGAGATTTTGTCTTGGTTTGAATCCATTGCTGCTGAGCTGGTATGATCTTTTGGAGATGTTAAAGAACCTTGTTTTGTGATATTGCTAGAATTATTTTTCTGGTTCCTTCTCATTTGGGTAGACTATGTCAGAGGGATGATCTTGGATTCAGGGGCTGCTCTTCAGATTCTTTTGTCGGATGGGGTGTTCCCTTGATGTGGCGCTCCACCTTCCCCTAGGAATGGGGCTTCCTGAGAGGCAAAATGTAGTGATTGTTTCTGCTCTTCTGGGTCTAGCCACCCAGCAGAGCTACCAGGCTCCGGCCTGGTACTGGGGAGTGTCTGCAAAGAGTCCTATGATAACGATCTGTCTTCAGGTCGTGCAGCTGTGGATAACAGCACAGTTTCTCAGTGTCTCAGGGAGCCTGCAGTGGTGATCCAGTTCCTTCAAAGGGTCTGTGGATTCTCTTGGCTTTCCTAGTATGTTTCTGCAGTAGTTCTTGGAGCTAAAGTTCACAATGTTAGTCTCCACACACTGCTCATACGAGCAGGAGCTGCAAACTAGTCCTGCCTCCTGTCTGCCATCTTCTAAAGTAAATATCTTGATAAAGAGGTACCCCTTTTCTTTAAGCAAAATTTTACACTGTTAAATCGTTTATATCCCAGTCTGAAGTATTTGCAAAAGAATGATCATCTTACGCCCTCTCAAAAGTCTCTTTGTTGGCTGCAGAATAAATAATGAATTCAATTTGCTATGTATTTGCATCAGTGTCTTTCAACAATATGAAACTAATCCACATTTCCAACTTTAGCTTCCTTTATTTCTCTTCAGTCTTGCTGGAGTGTTCAGTGTTCCTAAATCAATGAAAATGCCAATGAACTATGCATAGACTTAGCCATGCATTTCATTCCACTTTCCCCAGCCCTCTACTCTCCCTGTTGCAGAGCACTTGTCACCTCCTGCATGAGACTTTCCCTTTCACCCCTTGATTTGAACTTTCATAACACCTTCTTTTTCCACTTTTCTGATGGTGATCATCATTAGGTGTTATGCACAAGCTAAATCTTCCATTGGATTCTGAATTGCTTAAAAATAGTGGCAAATAATTCATTACCTTTGTATCCCCAGTGCAGAGAATAGGACCCTTCCAGAATGATTATTTAAAGACAAGGAAGAGAACAATGAAGAAATTGTTGATTTGTATATTTTGGGCCATGCAAGCTTATTATATGATTCTAACTGGAACAGAGAAATCATTCCCCAAAATAATTTTCTTTTGCCACACTTAAGGTTCCTAGCAGCAATTTTCTAACAGTTTTAGAATAGCTTTTTTTTTTTTTCTAGTTACACCTAAATTCCAGTCACAGAGAGCATCCTACTATCTGATCGAGATATTTTAAGGATAAACGTTGGGATTCGTATATAAATTTTAATTAAATAATTTACATTTTAGCATACAGAAGTTAAATACCAGATTATACGGTTCTTTATTAGATACATAGGTGTCCTGATCAGGTTTGAAAAAGACTTACCTCTCCACACCATTATGATGGGCCTGGACTGAGAACCACAATAGATGATCTGTACACGTATATTTTGCCTTTGGAAATGCAACCATATGGTTGGTTACAAACCAGTCATTGCCAATATCTGCCCAGAGATGCTAGAATTAGACTAAAAACCTGAACATCCACCTCTTACTATGTGAGAATGGTTTTCAGAAGAAGTCAAGTCTGCACATATTTCTACCTTTTTTGGCACCCAATTAATATCTGTCTTTCAACATCTACTCAAAACTTGAATAAGTAAAGACAGAATTGCTGACATGCACCAGATGAGTCATTCTGTCCACCTAAAGTTTAAGAGCCTTGATATTGTGTCTGATAGCTGCTAAGTATATCTATCCCAATTTTATTCTTGATAACTAGGGAAATAACCACGAGGTAGGACTGTGGATTCACTGGAGCCGCCAAGGAATTTGTCCCCAAAGCCTCCACTGTTGCTGGAAGATCATAATGGCATTTCGATTGCTCTAATAGTAGTGTCAGGGCAAACCCTTTATTTAAAAGCTCTTAAAATATATAATTACTCCTCTTTCTCAATTCTGTCAAGTGAGTGCAGTTCCCTTGGAGAGGATTGAGAATTGGGAAAACGTTTACCATGAAAACTTGTGGTCACTTCACAGGGTCTTTGGTCAACAGGACACAGCCTCCTACTCAATTAAAGGACTTTTAGTGAAGTGACTTTGTGCTTGAAGCTTGAGGAGGAACAGTGATTTTTTCACTGCACTAGCTACTTGGCATTTCATTTTTTCTTATGTAATTCAAGAAACAGTTTATTTCTCTTTCTATCTGAATTCTAAGAACACCATTTCTGTTAGTGATCACTGCAGATTCCTGTACATCATGGTATTCTGATTATCTCTGGCTGGCCTTGTTGTCAAAGGTAGTAACAATCATTGTGTACTGCACATAGCAATTCCAACAAACTCATTGGCACTCGGGAGTCCAGTTTCTTGACAGGCTCTCCCACTAGGCAACTCTGGCTTACAGAGAACAGCCCATCACTGAGTTCTCATTGCTGCCAGTGCTCCCCTCACCAGGGCATTCATTATGTCTCAGTAAATGGATTTCCTTTGGGATCTCTCAGGGCACATAGTCAGGTGTTAGTTTCTCAGGTCTTATGTAGTTTGTCTGTTCTGTCTTTCCCATCTCCCTGAATTTCCCTGATCCCTTCCTGATATCATATCAAGGAAGTTGCAGCAATTCCAACTTACATACCAAGTCATCAGTGTGTCCACGTTCCATGGAGTCATCCAAATAAAATATGAGGCCTGGATTTATGTGCCTATGCCAGCATATTGAGCTCCAAATCATTACTGAAAGGCCCTCATTCAATAAATGTTTCATATTGATGCAAAAGTAACTGCGGTTTTTGCCAATTATTTTTAATGGCAAAACCGCAATTAGTTTTGCACCAACCGAATACAAGCTAAATAAAGAGGACCTCTTGGTTCTTGAGTTGGGTCACCACCCTCAAGACCCATTTCCAGCATGTTTCCTTATTCCTATTGAGATATTAGCAGTATAAGATAGTATTAGCTTGAAGCTATTTTGTTTTGGAAGAGAAACTGTGCTTAACTGATTGGGCTGTGCCAAAATTTTGATCTGAAATACTGAGGACTGCTAGGGCAGATCTTGTGAAGAACAAGCGTTAACTTTCCTGAGGCTGAGTTAGTTGAACAGTATCCAGGAATAGTGTGGCTATTCTTCTCTTGCAACGGGGAGGAATCTGCTTCTCGTGGCCCTGAAGTTTCAGGGAATCTGAGAGTTAAATATTTTCAGCTTCATTCACCTAAATATCCTTATCTCTGGTCCGAGGGTTTACTTTTTGGGGTCAGGACCATGACTGTAACATAATTGCTTCAGCAATTACTAACCCTCTCCTATATTATTAAAATTGCCCCCTCTATTAAATCATTTCAATTTGCATGCACTCACCCTATCATCCTACAGAAAAATAAAACCAATGAAAACACTAAAACTTTGCCTCATTTCCAAACTCCATTCTCTATTTTCCTCAGTAACAAAACTTACTAAAAATATTATGTATTCACCCTGTCTGTGTGTTCTCATTTCATTCTGTCCTTAACCTTCCCCACTGGCCTAGCCTCTGCCCCTACACTCCACTGCCTTTGCTCTTGTTGGGGTCACCAATTTTATCCATGTTGCTAAATCCAGTGGCTACTTTGTCAATTTAGTTTTTCTCAGCAGCATTTGAAAAGCTGATATCTCCCTCCTTGTAACACAGTGATGTGTGTTACATTTCTTTATTACATTTCCATTCCACCACACTCTCCTTGCTTTTTTCTTGTCTTCCTAACAGAAGATAACAAATGAGATCCTTCTCATTTTCTTTTGCTGTTTTATTTTTTCTCAATCTAACCTCGACAGATTCAAACATTTCAGGGCTCAGATATGGTGTCACTTCTTCATCAATGACCTCTTTTTATTTTTAAAAGTAATCCCATTTATAGGTGATGACTTTGGAATTTATATTTCTGATGTTCTATTGTTAGTTCCAGATTCATATATCCAATTAACTATCTGAGCTCTTCACTTGGTTATTTCATAGATGTGTCAAGCCTAACATGTGAAAAATAGAATTTTTATTTCTAGTAATTACTCCTTCAATCCTAGATAGCCATGTACTCCCAGTTGTTATGTCCTCTGCAGGGGCATGGATGAAGCTGGAAACCATCATTCTCAGCAAACTAACACAAGAACAGAAAACCAAACACCACATGTTCTCACTCATAAGTGGGAATTGAACAATGAGAACACATGGACACAGGGAGGGAACATCACACACTGGGGCCTGTCAGGGAGTGGGGGACTAGGAAAGGGATCACATTAGGAGAAATACCGAATGTAGATGATGGATTGATGGGTGCAGCACACCGCCATGACACTTGTATACCTATGTAACAAACCTGCACGTTCTGCGCATGTACCCCAGAACTTAAGGTATAGTAATTTAAAAAAAGTTGTTTTGAATCCTCTTGTCATTCAATTCCTGCCTTTATCTAATCATTCAGCAAGACCTAGCAGCTTTACCTACATAATATATATAAATCATTCATTAAGAAAATCCCCTAACCCCATTGCCACCATCAGATCTGAACCATCATGATATTTCATATGGACTACTTACTGTAATAACTTATCAGCTTCCTAATTGTACTCCCTCACCAAAGTATACAGTATTCTTCCTATAACTAAAGTGAAGTTAAATCTATATTTAAGTCAAATTATGTTGCACATAGCTTTAAATTCTTCAATATCTTTCCCTTGCACTTAAATCCAAATTCCCTCTCACGACCTACAAAGTCTTTTATTATCTTGACTATGATCTCCTGCCATTCACTCCTTGCTCATCACGCTTTGGTCATTCAAACCTTTGTCACATTTTCTCAAACATTTGCTCCTTAAGGTCTTTGCACTTACTTGCTCTTCCATCTTTTGGAGATATTATTCCTCCAGGATGTTGTATGACTAGATTATATTTGTCATTCAAGTCTCAGCTAAGAGCTCATTTTCTTGGGTTGATCTATCCTGACTATGCTGTATACAGGTATCCTTCACCTTCAGTTGTTCTCAATTGCATTAATCATGACTCATAATAATTTCTTTGTTTACTTGATCATTATTTGTCTTCCATAATGCTTTCTAAGACTGTACATTTCATGAGAGCATGGATTTTGTCACATTTGATCTGTATTTTCTGCACCCAAGATAGAGTCTAACAGTCAGACATTCAATGTGCTAATGGATATCTTTTTATTAAGCTGGGAACTAAAACAGAAAAAAGGAGTCTTTCTGTGTTTTCTGTAGCCCCTTCACTACACTCACCTAGAGAAAGCCTGAAAACTCTATCCTAAATACTTGGAGTGAAAGACAGTGCAAATATTTCTTTCAACCCTGAGTTATCATCTTTGCATAATTTCTCAGAATTAATATAATCTCAGAAGAAAATACACCTACCTTGGTTGTATTACTTTCATCCTAGGTAGGCCAGAACGAGAATTATGTACAGTAAGAGGTTACTAACACTGATACTATTTCTACCTCTGTATCCTTTGCCTGGCTGCTGACCACAGAGGAATTGAATTTTGAGGTGCTATGTTTGCAACTAAATTTCTAGGGTCCACAATATAGAGGCACCAAATATGGAGCTTCCAAGATTCCAATCAGCCTTCAAGTTTCTTTTGTTTCTATGCCTAAAAAATTAACACAAACTGGGCCTTGGCTCAGTTAGGGTATGGGGAAAGGTATTCTTTGAGACAGTATTAAAAAAAAGTAAGCTTTAGCCTATGCGTCTAATTTTCTTTTTTTTTTAAATTACAGGGTACCCAAAACATCTTTGTAAATTTAGCAGTTAAATCAGTGTGTATCTTTTTCACTTTCAGAGTCAGAGAGGAAAAATGAACATATAAAACTAGTATAAAACTAATTTTGATTTTTACCAAATTTATTGATGAGAACATTTATATCTCTTTATTTGTAAATATTTTCTTTTTTGTACACAAAGCTCCTGGCTACTCTAGGTTGGTTAGTACAGGATTGATCATCCCAAAATATCTTTGCCACAATACAAATGATGTGCTTTTGATGCTATGTCCCAAATGCATATTTCCTTTTGTGGCCTGACATACGGTATTGTCTGGAGAATATTCAATATATGCTTGAAAAGAGAATGTGTTCTCTCTTTCTTTTATGGAGTCTTTCGTAAATATCAGATCGGGTTGCTTGATACTGTTTGTTAATGTATTCTATATTCTTAGGGATGTTCTGCTGTTCTACAAATTACTGAAAGAGAATCATTGAATCCTTTTAAAAAAGATGTCTTATATACAATCCAAACAATGTTTCCCTGGGGTGTAGAGATGATCTACATTGAGGCAATATATCCTTTGAGAGTTTTGACATTTTAACGTGACCATATATAAGCTTTTGATGGAAGGTCTTATCACAGCATCTTGACAATCATTGCCTGGTGCAGTCTGTGGAAGTACATCTTTTGTAGAGAAATTTTCTTTGATAAATAATTAATAGTTCAATTTAGGCTTCTTATTTTATAAACGTTTTCTACATAAAATTTCCCTTTTTACTTATAGATTATCCTTCATTGACCTGCAATGCTCAAATAATCTTTGAACTTACTCTGACAATATATTTATCCATTAATATATACCTTCACTGTGATTATAATAAGATTATTCGTAGAATTCCACAGCATTTATTAAGAACTGTCACTTTATTGAGTCTTTGCCAAAAGTAGAGCTTTGCAGAGTGATCCGAGAAGAACAATCTAATGAAGATTATGAGAAGGAACTAGTTGCTTTTCATAAAGATGCAAATAACAACAAGATCCTATTAAAGTTGTTTTGAATTGGTCACACAACTTTGCATCTGGAAACAGGGTTTAGAACTATGAAAATGCCATCTACTCAATAGTTTATATTAGGATATTAATTTCTCTTTGTTCTGAAACACGTTTTAAAAAACAGCAACTCTAAAGAAAGGAAGAGTGAGAGAAGAGAGAAACAGACACAGAGTCAGACACAGAGATACAGAGATCCAGCCAGCTGTACATAAGATTCCCTACATTACAATTACAGATAATACTAATTAAGTTTTAGGAATCATTAATCTATAAAACATTAACGCAACAACTGAAGTTAATTTAGAAACATCTTATCTTTGTTTGTCCTAGAAAAGCTTAGTTTTTCTTCAGATCTGTTTATGTTGTTGGAATTTTCTTCCTTTTAGAATAGACATTACTGTCCAAAGCACCTTTAGAGATGCGCGTCTTAATTTATTGTTCCCCAGTATTAGGATAAATGAATGGCTTGAGGGGTAGATTAGAGCTATAAACTCACCAAAAATCACAGCTAATTCCGTCTCTGGAATAAAGTAGCTGGAGGTGGCGATGAGAAAGGACAAATAGTAGGCAATAAAGAGGAGAAGGAAGGAAATGACAGCTTTCAGGGCTCTCACATGGGCTTCTCTGCTGGGGTCTCTGCACCCTGTGGCACCGAGCTGCATTCGCCTGATATGTCTCCGCAGGGAGAGGATCAAGAGGAAAAATGACATCAGGCACACAGAAAAGGGGAGCAGCGTTACCAGGTTGAGAAATAACTTGGTAGAAGCATGTTGAGCCTTATTTACTCTGCAACTCCAAGTTAAGTTTGTTTTCCTCTTTGCCTTCACACAACGCCTGAAATCAGCATTCAGATTCTCAGTGGCTGGAAGGTTAATAAACACAGAGAGAACCACGCACCCCAATAGAATCCAGGAAATCACCCTGTCAATTCTCCATTTCATCCAGAGGAAAAGTGGGTGAAAGAAAGTAGCTATCTTGAAGAAATAGTAAATGCTGAGGCAGGTTGCAAACCAGATGCTTAAATGGTTGGTTAGTGTCCAGAAGAAGTCAATGATTCTCATTTGTTTACCAGTGGCATAGACATCTGGATACAGCACCAACATAAAACAATCTAATAGTATTACGCATAATAGACAAATTCTGGAAATGGCCAGACTTGTGAGGATTAAATCAATGGAGGCAATTTTCCTCTTCTTGACCCAGTCCATACAGTTTACCAATCCAATGAATGCATTCCCTAAGATCCCCACTGAAAACTCTCCAATTGCTAAGAAGAATAAAGTAGTTTGTACTTTATCTGTCATGTTTAAATAGAGAAATATGCAATTAGTTTCTAGTTGACCTGATGGAGTTTGACATCCACACCTGCTTCTTAGATTTTGATGTAGTTTTCTTTACCTCTGTTGTAGTCTGTCTTGTGATGGAGACTGGAATGATAAATGAAGACTGGAGCTATCTTCATTAAATCCTAATTAGTCCTGACAAACAATGTGGTTGGTGATCCTTGGTCTGGCCACTGTATGCCCATTTACCTACTCAGTAGGTTGTAATTTTCCACATATGGTTAATTTAGGCTGAGCTACTTTACTAAGATGCAAATTCAGTCAATTCCCTTTCATGGTCCTGCATTGTCTTTCTGAGGCTAAGGTGTGCGCATTTTGGATTCGTTAGTTTGTGATGTATATTACCTCAATAGGGTTTCTAGTTTTAGAAACTAAAAATTCAGGACACCCAGTTAAACTTGAATTACAGGTAAGAAAATGAATAATTTTTTAGTGTATGTCCCAAATTACTTAAGATCAGTGCTTTCAGGAAGTACTGAAATTCAAATTTGATGGAGTTCTCCATTCTGGCAACCTAAACATCAAGAATTTGGTAGCAAGTATAAAACTAGCAAAAATGGAAATTTCTTGAAGAATTTTTATTTTCCTGAATGTTAATATTGATAATTAGTCAAGAATCTAAAATTTGGTTCCATAGTGAGAGTTATATATTTTCAGGAAATTTAAAAAGTTAACACTAAATATAGATTATTTGATTCCAAATAAACTTTTTAGGTGATTATTTTGGCCATTTAGATGAACAGTTATATGGCATAGTGTCTCTTTAATACAACACATTGTCTTATTGACCAAGTGACATTTAATGGTTACTAAACAATGTTATATATAATAAGATAGAGGACCTATAATAAAAAAAAGCTATTGATTATCTTTAAATTTTTCATTTTCTCTTAAAATGTTCTCAAGGAAACTTTGAGAGGTATTAGATATGTCTGTTACCTTGTTTGTGATGATGATATCATGGGTGTTTGAAATTGTATACATTAAATATGTGCAGTTCTTTTTATATCAATTATACTTTTATAAAGATTTAGAAAAATTTAAAAAATGTTCTCAAGGGTAGTTGTATGCATGACAGAGAAGATAGTAAAATTCTGTATTTCATTCTTTCTACGTTCCTCCATACAAATTACATGAGTATCTAGATCCTCAACCCTTCTAGCAGCAGACTGAAGGTTAAACTTTCCACATCTCTAAAGATGTATTCTTAGTTTGAAATAGCTTCTCTACTTTAGAGTTACTGAGAAGTGCTTTACTACATGATGTTTCCATAGACTAGTTTTTGGGTACTCACATCTTCCTAGGAACGCATGTCTTCTCTTATCCTTCCTTAAAGGACAAACCTTCATTCCGGAGATGTAGCCTCAGTTTTGGACAGTCTGCATGATTATGTAGCCATGTTCACAGAAAACTGGAACATCACCTATGATAGGACAATCTTGGAAATGATCCCTGACCTAGACTCATCGTTTCCTTTTATTTATTTATTTATTTCTGAGACAGAGTTTCGCTCTTGTTGCTCAGGCTGGAGTGCAATTTCGGCTCACCGCAACCTCCACCTCCCAAGTTCAAGCGATTCTCCTGCCTCAGCCTGCCAAGTCGCTGGTATTACAAGCATGTGCCACCATGCCTGGCTAATTTTGTATTTTTAGTAGAGATGGGGTTTACCCATGTTGGTCAGGCTGGTTTCGAACTCCCGACCTCAGGTGATCCGCCATCCTCAGCCTCCCAGAGTGCTGGGATTACAGGTGTGAGCCACTGTGCTTGGCCTAGACTCATCATTTCTATCCCACAGTGTATCCTGGTAAATGAAGTACTCATAGGAACTATGATGACGTATTTGGCCAAATTATTTTTAGACTTTTGTTTTGTTTGGTTTTGGAAATAAATGTAGATCTTATGCATACCAATGTTGTATAGCATGAAGTTATGTGAATATATAGTTAAGAAAAAAAGTTCTACAAGACAGCATTTTGTCAAAAGCTTACTACTTTGAACCCCAGTCACTGTGGTCACTGGAAATGTTTGAAACATTGGAGAGGCAAGAAACAAAATATGGAAGAAAAAAACTTAAGCCTAGTGGGGTAAAACCTTCCCAAAAGTACTAATTCAATAAAACATTTATTTCATCTAAACATTTAGAAAAATATAAAGTTCATCCTAGTATAAAATCTACAGGTATTTTGTAGAATATATTAATAATATCCCATCAAGAGAACATGAATTCTTCCATCTTGTACAATAAAGAGTAACATAAACAGCTAGCATGTTAGAAATACAGTTCATAAATTTATATACTTAGGGCTATAAATATTAGTAATACACAGAGTGAGTTTTGCATAATAATAAGACAATTGATAATTTTCAGGTAAGTAGTGTTTTAGTTATAGTAAAAGGAAATTAGTAGATTGAAATGCATCAAAATTAAACATAGAAAGTAATAGAGTAAAAGTGGCATTGTACAGCCGTGTTAGAACATACACAACCTGAGATATGCCAGACCAAACGTTTCAATAATACTATAGTGAGGATGGATTTCATGTTAACAGAAAAATTAAAATTTTTAGTTACTTATTTTCCTTCTTTTTTATAAAAATTATTCTGTATTTTTTGTAAACATTTGTTGCTTCTTCCAGTGACGGTATGTGCTTATTCCATGGTATATGCTAATTTCTTCCCAATTCATTTCTTTTGTTAAGTCCTGAGTGAAAACCTTTGCAGGGTCTGGCTAGAGAAAAGAACCTGAGTGGGCAGTCTGACTGATATTTGTTATCCCCATTCTTTTATCCAGATTGTGAAGAGGGCTTAGGAACACCTCTTAGTGGGTGGTACTTGAATGGGTTTGATTCACACCCAGGTGCTCCATGAAAAGCAAGTTGTTTGAGAGGAAATTTAATCTCAAGGAAAATAAATAGAAAGCATCAGAACAAGGTTAATCAGAAAATATTATCTAGGAGACCATAGAAAGCATCATCCAGGAAAACCAAAGACAGACCGGAGAAGATCTGAGTTCCTAGTCAATAAGCCAAATGGGAGTGACTCAGCAGAGCCACGAAAGGAGCACAGTTAAGGACCGGCAATAAAAATGTATGACAGAGAAAAATGAGAAATCAGTTAGTGTAGCTCAGGTTGACTTTACCATGAGCCAAAGTAAAATCTAAAAAGATTTTAACCAGGCAATACATGCCTAACATTTGCGGTGAGGAGACAAGAAGAGAACCATGAGCTGTGAAATTCTTCGAGGAAAAGGAGTGTAAAGATGAGCATTTCTGGGTTGTAAAGAGATACAAAAGATATATTCATTAGTTTGCTACTAGGTCCTGATAATACCTAAAGATATCCATCTAAAATAAATGAGATAACTGGGGAAAATGAGAATAGACTTATAAGAAAATCATATTTTTTGTTAGTGAACATTTGATTTTAAATTCAATTTGTAAGATTTCATACCATGCAGGCAATTTTTCTACACGTCAGCATTCTGACAGATGCCTGCCTCAGTTTGTTATTTAAAATAACTAAAATAAGTGAGTGACCCGAGGGATAGAGAATTGCTACAATCTCTCCAAACGCCATAGCTAACTTGTAGTTTGTAATAAGATAGCTAAAGTTCACCAAAAGCGAAGTAATATAGTATAGGAAAAAAAAGAAGATAAGCAAAGTCATAGTTTTAATGGCTCTCACATGAGCTTCTGTGCTTGGGTCTCTACCGCCAGTAGCATAGAGTTTTATTTGCTTGGTATGTCTCCGTAAAGATCTTACTAAAAGGAAAAATGACATCAATGACACAATAAATGGGACAATTGCAAGCAAGTTAAAGAGAGTCAAGTGTTCAAAATATGGCATTTTACTCACATGGAACATTTCAGTAACGTTTCTTTTATGTTTGGCAATTGCATGAAACCTATAATCATGACTCAGTACTGTTGCTATTATAAGGCTGACCAGCAAGGAAATGGCAAAACATCCCAACAGGATCCAGCGAACCACCATATCAATTTTCCACTTCAGCCAGAGAAAAAGTGGGTGAGAGGAATTGGCTACCTTGAGAAAATAGAAGACATTAAGGCAGGCGGTAAACCACATATTTAAGTAGTTGGCAAATGTCCAGAAGGTACAAATGACTATCTGTAGTTTACTTTTTGTATAAACATCTGGGTAAAGTACTATTACAATGCCATTTACAACCATTACACTGATCAAACAAATTCTGGAGATAACTAAATTGGTGAGGATGCAGTCAATTGTAGAGATCTTTTTCTTCTTAATCCAGTCAATCCAGTTGACTAGTCCAATGTATCCATTCCCCAATATTCCTATTATGAATTCTCCAGTTATTAGGATTATAAAGATGTTATCTGCAGGACTGAACATGTTTGTAGAGAGAACAATCTGATGTCAAATATCACCGTAGATGAGCTAATTTACAGGTGACCTGTTGAAGCATGATAAATAAATTCTTCGAATCATGCAATAATGTATTCATCTGCTATTATTTTGACTTCGTTATCATTCCAGAAGTGTTCAGCTCTCACCTGAAATAGGATTGTCTCTACATTCCTGAAGAAGAAACCAACTAATTGCTCCAAATGAGCAGCTTGACTACTTACTTATAGCCCGGAAAAATTATAATTGTTACCCTTTAGTGAGTGATAACTGAAATGCTTGGCTGAAATTACTCTCATGCAAATTCAAAGAGATTTTATATCACGAATTTGCAACAGGCTTCTTGCTGCAGCTCTATATTTGGACCTTCAAACTGAGTTTTGAATAGGGAGTCACAAAAAAAGAGATAAATGTTTAATAAAAATCCAACTGTGTAATTAAAACTTCATTTTCATCATGTAAGTAATAAATAAGCCACAAATCAGTTCTCCCAGATGCAAACAAATTTTCACTTTGGAAGTAATTAGTACAATTAGATTGTAGATAACATTTAATCAGAGGATAATAATTCTTGTCTTCATTTAAACGGCTAATTAGGGAAGGATATGATACAAATCTAATTATAAATGACATTTATTTTAGGCAGGCACATGGCAATATTTATGAAGAATTTGCTTTCTTTTCAATTGTTCCTTAGAAGTGAAATATGCCAGGTAAAGATTTGTTATCTTTATTTTTTTAATGTGAGAAATACCCTTGAAGACAATTTACTTCCTGAAACATTGTCTCTTGTATAATAAGCATTGTAATCTAAAATTAGGGAAATTTAAGTTTTACATTATTCTAGTTCCAATCAACTCTTTTTACAAGATTTGTAATCTCACAGTGCATATTATAGTCATATTTCTAGATAGGGCAAACACATAAAAAAGTGACTACTCGGCAGACTGAGGCAGGGGGATCACTTGAACCCGGAGGTGGAGGTTGCAGTGAGCCGAGATCACACCACTGCACTCCAGCCTGGGTGATACAGTGAGACTCCTTCTCAAAATAATAATAATAATAATAATAATAATAATAATTTTTTTACCTGCCAGTATTTCCAAAGAATAGGACTAATTCTACTATTAAATTGAATTTATTTGTTTTGGGGTGAGGGAGAGTACAACTTAGCCCCAAATACATTTACATGTAGGTAATGAAAATCACAAAACACGGCCGGGCGCGGTGGCTCAAGCCTGTAATCCCAGCACTTTGGGAGGCCGAGACGGGAGGATCACGAGGTCAGGAGATTGAGACCATCCTGGCTAACACGGTGAAACCCCGTCTCTACTAAAAAATACAAAAAACTAGCCGGGCGACGTGGCGGGCGCCTGTAGTCCCAGCTACTTGGGAGGCTGAGGCAGGAGAATGGCGTAAACCCAGGAGGCGGAGCTTGCAGTGAGCTGAGATCCGGCCACTGCACTCCAGCCTGGGCGGCAGAGCGAGACTCCGTCTCAAAAAAAAAAAAAAAAGTTTTGGACACAGTGGTGATGCTTGCACAACATTGTGAATGTAATCAGTGCCACAAAATTATACACTTAAAATGGTGAAAATGACAAATTTGTTATATAAATTTTATCACAATAAAATTAAAACAAAATAAATGTGTAAATTAAAAAAATTAATATTCCAGACCGTAAAAACATGCAGCATGGAAATGGCTATCAGGAGATAAGAACGAATTAAACTTAATTTTATATGAAAGGAAGATAAAGGTATCAATTTAAAACCCAGCACATGAAAATTTGATATCAATAGAAAACAGGAAAGGAAAAAAAATCTAAGATAAAGCATTAAAATAGAGTAAAAAGAAGAAATGAGAAGATAGAAAACAATATAATCACAATTACATTAAGTCTAAAAATGTTTCTCAATAATAATTTTGAGATTACATTATTAAATAAAGTGTCAAAAATGAGATATTTGTTTTCTACAAGAGACATTTAAAAGATAAAAAGCAGAAGTGTTGAAAATGCAGAGGTGGAAAACACATGATCTAGAAATGATAAATGCTTGAAGTGATGGATCCTAAATATCTTGATTTTTATTACACATTATATACATGAAACAAAATATCACATATACCTTACAATGTTGAATAAACACTATGTATCAAAATAAAATAAAATAAAATAAAATGTAACAAAATTAGGGAATTTACCAAGGACGAAATAAAATTTAAAGCAAAAACTTTCATGATAAGGGTTTTTAATATTAGTAAAAATAACCATAAGAAAGTAATGACCATGAATAAAAATGCAATTATCAACATTGCTTCAAATTAAATGGCAACTACAAAGAAAATAATTATGAGCATAAACAAATAAATCAGTAATTGAAAGTGTAGGTTTACTAATTTAACTATTGGAAATTTTCATGTATTACAGATGTAAACAAGTAATATTAATGTTCATCTAATGTGTATACATTTAACTTTAACACCATCAAACTCATTTAAAGAAAATCAGTCACAAAAATGGATCATACATTGGGCCAAATAAATCTCATCCTAGGCCAAATATCATACACATATGCTGTCTGACCCAACTTAAATAAAATATCAATACAAAAGTTACCTTTAAAAATCTCATTATTGTTAAATATCTCTTGCATTAAAATGAAACTGTAAAGAATATTTTGAAATTCTTTGAATTGAATACAATATAAGAACCATGTGTCAACATTTGTGGAATACATAGAAGTTGATATTTGGGCAGAAAACATACAATTTTGAATACCTTTACTGAAAAAAAAAAAGAAAGACTGAACAAAGCTAGTGAAACAAACAACTTTTGCCTTCAGAAATATGGCAAACTGTCATCCTAAGCAAATTAACACAGAAACAGAAAACCAACTATCACATGCTCTTGCTTCTAAGTGGGAGCTAAACATTGGGACACACAAACGTAAAAATGGCAACAATAGACACTGAGGACTAAGTGGAGAGGGAGAGATGGCAGGGATCGGGGGTAAGGACTGTCAAACTAGCTGTTGAGTACCATGCTCACTACCTGGGTGATGGGTTCAATTATACTCCAAACCTCAGCACCAAGGAATATAATCTGCTAACAAACCTGCAGCTGTACCCCCTTATTTAAAATAGAAGTTAAAATTATTTTTATAAATTAAAAAAACTGCATAAAAATATATGAAAACCCAGATGTCTGGAAAAGTCCTTCCAGTCCAGAAAAGATAAAGATACTGAAAAAGAAGCCTTCAGAATTATTTTTAAAGTGCATGGTCCAGCTGTCAAGAGAGTTAAAAACGAATCTTCAGATGCCAAAAATAGTGGGAAAGTGCAAATCATGAGAGGAAACAGTGCCGAAGACAGAGTTAGTCCCTAACTAACTATCTTGGAGTTAGATAGAGGAGATTGTCTATCAGAGGGCATTGTCACTCTCCTTTAAACCAGTGTTTAAGTATTTTTTTATTTTGTTATTTTTTTAAATTGATGTTCTGCGGTGAAAACATATATGCAAAACTATCCCTAAAGGCTGACGGAGCTGAGAGGCCAAAGAAAGAGGCTAACAAATCCAGTTTCTCAGAAAGAAATATTTATTTATTTATTTACTTATTTATAATGTTTACTCCAACCACTTTTTCGGTACAAGTGTTTTTTTGTTACGTGGATGAGTTATATAGTGAATTCTGAGATTTTAGTGCACCCATCACCTCAGTAGTGTAAATTGTACCTAATATGTAGCTTTTTTATCCCTATCCTCCCTTCCGACCTCCCCCTTTTGAGTCTCTAAAGACCACGATATCACTCTGTATTTCTTTGCACACTCATAGCTTAGCTCCCACTTATAACTGAGAACATACAGTTTTTGGTTTTCCAGTCCTGTGTTACTTCGCTTAGAATAATGATCTCCAGGTCTATCCAAGTTGCTGCAAAAGATATATACATCTTATACATATGTCTCTCTATATATCTTATACATAGATATATGTTCTCTTCTTTAAAAGAAATAAATATTTAATAGGAACTTATAAACAGAGGCATGTCTTGGGTGGCTGCAAGATATTGGATCCCCACACCCGCCCTCCAGAAAATATCCTTTATATATTAAGCTTTTTGGGTAAAACATTGTGCAGCTACTCATACCTCAGACTCTCTTGCTAAAACTTATGACCACTAAGAAGGTTAGATAAGCATCTTTATGAGGGGTCATCTATGTCACAGGAATTGTTTAAAGAGCTTGCTGCAGAACACATTGGTGTGCAAGAGATAAGCATCAGTGGCTGTGGTAGTTTTGCTTCAGGATGGCATCACTCTTTCTATGCAATAGGCTATTTTCCTACCTTATATAATAATAACTGTACACATTTATCAGGTACATAGTGTTTTGAAACATACAATATATAGTGATTCGGTAGGTTAATTAGAAGATCTATCATCTCAAACATTTATCATTTCTCTATTGGGAATATTGAAATCCTCCTTCCTGATATTTAAAACTATGTATTATTGTTAGCGATAGTCATCCTATAGTCCTATAAAACACTAGAACTTATTCCTCCTATCTAGCTGAATTTTGTATACTTTTACAAACCCTTGTCCTTCTCAGCCTCTGGTATACTCTGCTCTTCTTTTTACTTCTATGAGATCTTCTTTTTTTAGTTTTCTTATATGAGCGAGAATGTGTGGCGCTTAACTTTTTGTTTCTGGCTTATTTCATGTACCATAGTGTCTTCCCTTTCCATCCATGTCATTGCAAATGACACTTCATTTTTTTTTTTAAACTGTTATGGATAAATAGTATTCCATTGTGTATACATACAGCATTTTCTTCATCCATTCATAAACCAGTGCTTATGTTTTAAAAGATCATATGCATGTTGGATAAGACACCTGACTTGGACTTCTCCAAAGTTAGAAGTGAGATTGGATACTACCTATAAGCCAAGACCCCTGAAATGCAAAACCTTAATAGACAAATGAGAAAATAATATATGTCCAGCAAAAGGCTAAAGTAGGAGTATTAAACACTCAGCCAGGGTAGTTAATTGAAAGGGAAATGTAAGGGGGAATGAAAGAGGAATGTTGCTCTAAGAATTTGTAGCAATAGCGTTTCACTCATGTATATTTGGGGCTAGAAGTTAAATTCTATATAGCCTAAGTCATTGCAAACTGAAAAGTTTAGCTTAAAGAAGTTGAGACTGCAAGTGACCCCAGTCAGCCTTCACAAAGTCAAACTCTTTCTGGCAGACATCACTGTAAACCTGACCTCAAAGAATTCCCACAGATAATATTCTAATAAAACTGAGTTCAAAATAAAATCATAAAACATGTGAGGAACAAGCCAATATAATCAAAAGTTAGTACAAACAACAAAGTTAGTTATCAGAGCTACAAACACAGCAGATATCAGAATTAGAGCTTATGCAGTCTGTACAAATGCTAGGGAAGATTCTTTTTCTTTCCCTTGTTTCTCAAAGCAAGTATTACTAAACAGATATTTTTTCACATGCCTCATCTTTTATTTAGTTGCATTTTTCGTATGACATAAATTATTGCATAGAAAATTATGTAATACTACAAGAAAATTAAAATTATCTATAATTCCAGTATCCACAGATAAAGAACCTCGCCAACCAGTTTATGTATAAATCTAATCAGAACAGATTTTTAAAGTAACATGTTTATTATCTATCATTTATCTATGTTGAGATCTATTTTACAGTATATGTAGAAATATGTTAACAGTGGTTAGTTGAGTACTGCAAATGTGCATAATCAATTTCTTCTTTATATATTTTTGTGTTTGCTAATTTCAGATGCAAACAAAACTGTGTTTTATAGTAGAAAATGGAGCTTTTGATGAAAGGAACAGGTATCAGTAAAAATAAGTTAATATCGGCAAAAATAGCAGAAGAAACCATAAATCAATATGAGATCATGTAAATTACCCACTTATTTCCCCAAATATTACAAACTAAATTACTTACTAAATTGCAAATTAAGAAAAAATCATAACACATATATGGCATAGTGTTAATGTATAAAGTAGTCACAAAATTGGTAAGAAAAACTGTGACATGAACAAATAAGGAGAAAACAATGAACAATTCCCAAAGTGTGTATGCTGTTGGTTAATCCTGTAATAGTGCTTAATTACACTAGTAATCAAATATATGTGAAGTAAAGATATTTTTGCAATCAAGGTAATGACATTAAAAATAATAACCTGCTTGATTTCCAGACTGGAATAAGATGGATATTTTTTCACTATTAACATATAGGTTTACTACTTCTACAGAGCAATTTATCAGTTCTGCAAGGAATTTATCAAATTTCTCCCCATTGGAATTTTCCTTAAAAATAATTTACATATTACTCTCTCTATATTCTAGTCATACTGGACCTTTAGTTTCTGGAATACCCTGTACTCCTTCTTGCTTCAAGACCTCGACATGATGCTTTCCCACCCCAAATTTCTCCTCCTTTGTCCACCTTACTCCTACACATTATTTAGATATCAAATTAAACCATTAACCTCTGTGACATCTTGTCCATTCCCATGACCAGGTGAGGTCAGCATCCTATAGTTTTTCTCTCCCAATATCATAAATATAATTGTTTAAGTTAGCTAGCTATTAATTTGTTTTCCATTAGAATATATTTTCCATTATATTGATGTCTTGTTCACTACTCTATCCTCAATACCTAGCCAAGTTAGCATTCAAATAGTATTCATGTGAATGAATAGTATTCATGCTCTATAATACTCATATTATGTTTATTTCTAACAGTGGAAAACTGAAGACAATTTAAATGCAAATGATATGATAAACATTAAGTATATTATTGTATATTTGCAAGGGGAGTTATGTACCCCTTAAAACGATTAGTATAAATAATTTTGGAAAACATGGGAAAGTGAATAAATTCTACATTATCAACATAATCCATATGGAGAACATAGTTCTTTATACAATATAATTTCCAATAAGCCAATATATTGGGTTGAAATAGGCAGCGGCATTAGGTTTTTTTTCCCCTGTTATCTCTTTATCTGTACATTCTAAACACAATAGTTTAAAAATATGAAAATATTTATTTGGAAACCTGACATAGAAAATGAATTAGGTCCTTATATTTGGAAATATTCCACTCATTAGGCCGTAAGTATGAGATCAAGGCACTTTTGGAAGTTGCCAAAATAAGTCACTGAGTTTATAACCTGAGTTGGACATAAAATTTCACTTTAAAACTCAAAATTTGAAACATGTCTGTGAATGCAAGTTTGTGTAGATGAATGTGTGTGTGTGTGCATGTGTGTGTGTGTGTATGAAGCTCTAAGACAGAACATTTCATATTTCACACAGATTCTATTCTGTGTTCATCTTGTGTCCTTTGGTCAGGGACTGTGTTGAATCTTGCAGCCTTTGGATCTATGCTTCTAGAAAAATCTTTACTCAACTTTAATTGGTTCATAATCTGCCTTATCTCAAATCACTGATTTTGAAGAGTATATTTATTTCGTCAGTGTTTTGATCCCATATCCCTTAACTAGACTCTTGTTTCACTAGCTATATTTCACAGAACTACATCTATTACTCTGACTACTTGCTACACGTCAAACATACACCAGTAAAAGAGGATGTTAGAATTTAAAAAATGAAAAAATAACTCTTTAAATAATTAAAATAGCATACTGAAAAGAAGCACCACCATCCGTCCTCACTTCCATGTTCTAAATGTCAAGATTGATCTAATTTTCTTTCTTTCTTTCTTTCTTTTTTCTTTGGGTTTTCTTGGAGAATGGGTGTCCTTGCTTCAGAAAAGTCAGGTAAAGCACAACAAGAAGTCTTAGTTTAGAGCTTATTCTCACTGTTAAATCTTTACAGTGAATAGTCTCCAGGCTGATGGTTTTCCTCTAGGAAGTTTGTAGGAAGAAGTTGCAGGGTGGGGAAGCTGACTAAGACACTGAGTTTGCATGTGAGATTAAAATTTCCTCAAAGACGAGATTCCCTGAAACGTAATCAAAACAATTATGGAAGATTTCAGTGATCTTTAATGACACAGTTAATAAAACAAAGCAAGAATGCAGTGCAGAAACAGATCTTCAAGGATTTATTCACTGGATTCTTTTCATGGAACATCCATATCTCCCCAAGGTGTCTATGTGGCTCTGAGATTTTTCGTTTTCTCACAGCACTTCAATTGCTGTAGTACCCTCAAAGAGGCTTGCTTTAGCTTGCTGTTTCCTAGAATTAAGATAAATGAGTGACCCCAGGGATAGATGGCTGTGGTTGTCATTCCAAACATAAGCAACAGTTTGTTTTCTGGCACAGTAAAATATGATATTTCTATGGCTGTGCCTATAAAATACAAGATAAAGAGGATGATAAAAGATATTAAAACTTTCATTGCCTTCACATGAGCTTCAGTGATGGAGTCTCTCAGTCCTGTCACATTCGATTGCATCTGCCTGTTGTGTCTCCAAAGGGAAATGATCAGCAAAACACTTGTAATTAGGGATAGAGTAAAGAAGAAAATGACTCCCAGATTTAGCAAAATCTGTTTAATAAAGTATTCACGTTTATACATGTTGAGACGCCAGACTGTGCCATTCTTCATTTTAAGATCATTAAGAATCTTCGCAATATATGCAAAATTAAGTAAGCATGAAATAAGTAAGAATCCCATCAGAAGGGGAAGAATCCTATTTGTTCTACTCTTCAACCAGAGAAATATGTAGTTGGAAAAATTTGCTATCTTCAGGAAATAGAAGATGCTGAGGCTGGTGGTAAACCATATACTTGATTGATTACTAATTACCCAAAAGTAACTAATACATTCAATTAGCTTACCAGAGGCATATATATCTGGAGAGAATATCTGTATGAATCCATCTGTAATTATTATCCATATCAGAAAAATTCTAGAAATAGCTAAGCCGGTGAGAATAAAGCCAATTGTAGATAACTTATTCTTGGCACAGTCAATGCAGTTTACAAGTCCAATAAATCCATTCCCTAAAACCCCAAATGCTGACTCACTAATTACAACAAAAATGAGGATGCCTTCCACTACACTTAGCATATTTGCTAATTCTTAATATTGCTTCTGTTACGTCTATCTTAGATTACCTGCTGCAGAACAAGGCATATATTGGCTGCTTGATGGAAGCATGACTTTCTTCTCATTTGTTATATAAAGACTTGAAATTGCCCCAGTAATGGCTTATGATGGAATTAGAAATTTCTTAATGAAGACCTTTCCAAATCTATCTATAAAACGTAGCTGGTCTTAGAGAATGTATGTTCAGACTGAATGCCTATCTATAATTTGTTAAAATGCAAATGAAAATTTGTGTTTCATGGATTTTACATGTCCTCCTGAGACTACTTTACATTTAATAAATTGAATTGTAGAGAAGGAGTACCAAACATATACCTGTAGAATGTAATGCAAAACAGAAACAAAATACTTGACTTTATCTTTTAAAATATCAAATCATTATTTGTCATTTATAATCAATTTATATTTGTAAAGAAAATACTATGTAGAAGTGGAAAACAAATTTAGCCATTGTAGATACCTACTCTAAATGATCAATTTAATTTTCAATTAAAATTTAAGCTCAACTCTGGGTATGACAAGTTTCACAAATGTATCACAAAACTGTTGCTGTTGTTTTACACTTATGGTTATTACACCCTTGAATGCAGAAGATTATGTTGACTACCCTTGACATGAAAGGCTCTTAGGAATAATCTCTTCATTTAACACATTACTGTTTGCTGGCACCCATTCATTTATCCAACAAGTATTTACTGAATATCTAGATACAACAAACTCTCTCTTGATCTTTGAGGGAATATAGTGGTAGACAGAATCTCAAAGCTTGTGTGACTTATGGAGTGTATATTCTAATGAGGGAGGCAGGAAACAAGTAAATCAACATACTGATCTAAGAATTAAAAGTGAAATTAAAAGTGAAATCTACCATTTATTGAGCTTTTATTATATTCCTAGCACTATGTTAAGTATCTTAAGGTCATTTTTTTCTCATCTTAATTTCACAAGCCTTCAGTCCTTTAAAAGAGGGGCTATTTTTTGTATTTACATTAAAAATGAATAAACTGAGCTTTGGAGA
This sequence comes from Rhinopithecus roxellana, assembly GCF_007565055.1. Classification (NCBI taxonomy): domain Eukaryota; kingdom Metazoa; phylum Chordata; class Mammalia; order Primates; family Cercopithecidae; genus Rhinopithecus; species Rhinopithecus roxellana. Next base: position 122,381,028 of record NC_044558.1, on the reverse strand, counting down.
AAAAAAGACCTTCTCTCATTTATCCTGGCATGACTACCATAAATAAAATTGCACAATGATTTCAAAATAAAGTTAAATTAAGCATAGGAATAGATTACAAATGATATAAAATCAAAACAAACCAATCAAAAGCAAGTAGAAAACTTAAATTCTCATGGACTGTGCATATTGAAATTGACAGATAAGAATAGGTGTAGATAAATTAGCTAATGTATACACTGTTTACAAAACACAAGATGAAATTTCAGAGAAGAGCAGCAAGAGACTGTCAGAAAGAAATGGGAACATCTGGGGAAAAAACTTCTAGAAATGGAGAATATAATTATATAAAATGTAAATGAACTAAATACTCCAAGTAAAAATTAATATTAACAAAGAAGAATTTAAAACTCTGACCATATACTGCTTACAAGAAACACAATATAATATATAAGAAGAAAGCTTTAAAGTAAAATTATGGAAAAATAAGCCATGCAAACGTTATCCAAAATAAATCTGGCATAGTTATATTAATATTACATAAAGCAGGCTTTAAGGTAGGAACCAGCATTAGAGAATAAATGGGGAGTGTACTTTATAGTGATAAAAATGCTCAAATCTACAGAAAGATAGGGTAATCTCAAAAATTTATGAACCAAATAAACTACCAAACATTTATAGAAAAGGAAAAATAAGACAAATCTATAATCATCATGAAACACTGTAAAATATATAACTCAATAGCTTAGCCTAGAAACATACCAAAAATCGATAGATGGAAAATATATGAAAAAACAATTGACAAACTTGTGTTCAACAGTAAAATAACTCATATTCTTTTCATGTGCACATAGACTTTTTTTTTTTTTATCAAGAGTGATCATATGTGAATCCAAAAGAATATCTCACAAGTGTTGAATGTTCTCTGAATTCAAAGGAATAAAATTAAGTTCAATAATAAACAGATAACTAGAGAAAGAAACAATTTACTAAGACAAAAAAATTCTACATACTCAAGTCAAAGAAGAAATAACAAAAATTAGAAAAATATTTTTAACTAAATAATACAGGTTGTGTATACCTTATTTGAAATGTGTGAGACCAGAGCACTTTGGATTTTGGATTTTTGTTTCTTTTTTTAAAATTTTGAAATATTCACATCATACTGATTAAGCATCTCTAATTCAAATATTTGAAATCCAAAATGTGCCAATGAGCGTATCCTTTGAGTGTCATGACAGAGCTCAAAGAGTTTCAGATTCTGGAGCATTTCAAGTTTCAGATTTTTGGATTAGGGATACTCAACCTGTAATAAAGAAATGACTTATTGAAATTTACATAATCCAATTAAAGCCATTCTTTGAAGGAAGTTTGTAGCCTTGAATGCATCTTTTAGAAAGGAAGAAAGGCTAAAATTGTTTTCATCTCTAGAAGCTAGAAAATCAAGAGTGAAAGAAAATTGAAGTCAAGAAATTATAGTAACAGCAGAAATCACTAAAATAAAAGAATTCAGTACAGTAATATACTAATGTTGGTCAAAAGAAAATAAAAATTATTACAGTCCTTAGAGATAACAAAAATACAGCCTGGGTGTGGTAGCTAATGCCTGTAATTTCAGCAGTTTGGGAGACCCAGGTGGGAGAATCACTTGAGCCCAGGAGTTTGAGACCAGTCTGGGAAACATAGTAACACCTTATCTCTACTAAAAAATAAATATAAAAATAAATAATTTATCAGGTCATGGTGGGGTGTGCCTGTAAGGGAGGCCAAAGTGTGAGCATCACTTGAGCCCAGGAGTTTGAGCTTGTAGTGAGCTATAATTGGGCCACTGCACTCCAGCCTGGGTGACAGAGTGAGACCTCATCTCTCTCTCTCTCTCTACATATATATACACATACAAACATATACATATATATATTGTATAATGTTATATAATGTACAGTTACATATCCTTGTGTATAATCTTTCATGATAACACAATACTGTGAACAGCTTTATACAAAATTTCATCAAGAACACTTATAAGACAATTACAGGCTAATATAGCCAGAATGTAGATGCAAAAATTCCAAACAAAATGTTAACAAAATAGAATCCAGCGATATATAAAAGAATAATTCATTATAACAAATGAAGTTTTAAAAGCTAATCGTGAGATTAAAATGAAATAATTAAAGATATAGTCAATTAACACAAAAGAAAGCCAGAAAAAGGACAGGGGGCCAAAAATAAGTGAGATAAATGAAAAACATAGAGCAAAATGCAAGACTGATAGCCAACCATACTGATAATTGCATTAAATATGACTTGACTAAACACTCTAATTAAAAGATAGAGATCATCAGAATGAAAAAACAAAAGCACAGTTAAATGTTACGGTTGGAAGATAAAACATTAAACATAAAGGCACAGATAGATTGGATGTAAAGGGATAGAAAAAGCTATACTATGGAATTTGTAACCATAAAAAGCAGGACTAGTTCTATTCTCAAAGTGGCCATATTATCAAGACAAGTAGTAGAAAAATAGAGGGATGTTGTATAATGATAAAATGTTCAATTTATCAAAAATACTTAATAATCCTGAAGGTGTATCAGACTAACAATTGTGACTCAAAATAAATAAAGCAAAATCAACAGAATTAAAGCAAGTGATAGGCATAGCAAAGATTTAAAAACCCCTTTTCTGTGATCTGCGTGTGTTTCCTCCACAGTCTATATGTTGAAACTTAATTGCCAGTGTGCCAGTATTAAGAGATGGGTCCTCTAGGACATAATAAGGGCCGACCTCTCATGAATGAGATTAATGATCTTATAAAAGAGGTGTGAGGGAGGTGTTCATCCTTTTTGCCCTTTCACCTTCTACTGTGTAAGGACACAACATTCATCTCCTCTGGAGGATGCAGCAACAAGGAGCTACCTTGAAAGCAGAGAGCAGACCTCAGGAGACATGTTTATCTTCAACTTCCCAGCATCCAGAACTGTGAGAAAATAAATTTCCATTGTTTATAAACTACCCAGTCTAAGGTACTTTGTTGCAGCAACACACATGGAATAAAGAACTCTCTCATGGTAATTGTTAAAAGAAGTAAACAAACACCAGTAAAAATATAGAAGATGTGAACAACACTTTCAAGAAACTTGATCTAGTTTACCCTTCTAGAAAATTATATCTAACTGAAGACCAACCGTTCTTTTCAAGTGCATGTGGAACTTTTGCTAAGATTAATTATACTCCAATGAACAAAATAATTCTCAATAAATGTCTTATTTTTAAGATGGATGTGATAGCCTTTTGTGACTTTCCACATGTAACCCAAAATGAAAGTTCCTTTTTATAGTAAGGAAGGAAAGAAGGAAGGAAGGAAGGAAGGAAGGAAGGAAGGAAGGAAGGAAGGAAGGAAGGAAGGAGGGAGGAAGGAAAGGAAAGGAAAGGAAGGGGAGGGGAGGGGTGGGGAGGGGAGGAGAGGGGAGGGAAAGGAAGGGAAAGAAGAAGGGAAAGACGAAAGGAAAGGAAAGAGGAAAAAGGAAAAAGGAAAAAGGAAGGCAGGCCAAATGAAAAACGCTGTAATTCTTTCATATTTACATTTCCTAAAATGCTGAAATACTTTTGTGAATTCTCTAACAAAATCCATTTTTGGATGGCATTTCATTAAAACTATAATTTATAAAGAATTGGCATCCCTTTGTAGCTAATTCTAAATCCTGACATATGGTATACCTCTTGGATATTCTTTGGTATAATTCACACAATGTTTCATAATTTTAACAGATATAGTCCTTATTTATTACTTAACAGATTTCCCTAGCTATACTTTTTGTCACCTTTAGAATTGGGAAAATATTGTTACAATACATTTTCTAATGAATTTTGGTTGAAATGTAGGAAAACTCATGTTATCTGAATATTTACTTACATATGGTATCATTTCTAAATTATTTTAGAATCTGAATAGTATTTATTTCTATTTCTCATTTCATTCTGTTTTGGTAGACAATAGTACCATCTCCACATTGTTCTTCTCCCCCTTCAAGAATGGTAATAAAAGCAAGAGACTGACTTAGGTGGCAGGATTCCTGAATTGCTCTGAACCCTTACACAGTACTCTGGTGAGCGACCATCATCACTTTTCTAGTCTTTGTTTCCAAGTAATGGGGAATGTTTTCCCAAGTCCCTAGTAAGCTACTTCTATATGGCCTTTAATTATTTTTCTACTCATTGCTCATATTTTCTTAAAAATTTTCAAGAAGTCGCTTATTGTGTTAGTCTGTTCTTGCACCGCTATAAAGAAATACCCGAGACTGGGTAATTTGTAAAAAAAGAAAAAAGAGGTTTAATTGGCTCACGGTTCTGCAGGCTGTACAGGAAGCATAATACCTTCTGCTTCTGGGGATACTTCAGGAAGCTTCCAATCATATTGGAAGGCAAAGGGGGATCGACGCATGTCAGATGAAGGGAACAGGAGCAAGAGAGGGCAAGAAGGGGAGATGCTATACAATTTTAAACAACCAGATCTCATGAGAACTCACTCTCTGTCATGAGAGCAGCGCCAAGAGGGGAGGGTGCTAACCTACTCAAGAGAAATCCATCCTATGATCCAATCACCGCCCCCAGGGCTTCCTCCAACATTGGGGATTAAAATTCAACATGAGATTTGGTGGGGACACAGTTCCAAACCATATCACTCACATTTTATGGAAGGTAGTTTTTATTCTGTAATTGATTTCCCTCAGCCATCAGTTTAGTCTGAATTTTGTTTACAGGCATTTCGTTGTTGTTATTGTTTTATATAATGTGTACACATTGTACATGTTTTTGTAGTTTGGTACATCTGTCTTTTCCTTTGAGGTTTCAGCCACTTCCCTTATGATTCAAAATGTCTTCTTCTCAAGATTAAACATTCATCTTTATTTTCTTTTGTCCTTTCACAATTTTTACTAAATTAAAAAAAAAAAGAAATTTTAAGATATTAAGCTAGCATTACCTCCCCGCAACAAGTAGTTCACAATACTTATGAAGATTCTTGGTTGCATAACTAGAAACCAACTTTAATCAATTTAATTAGAAAAATAATTTGTTGGAAGGGTATGGATAACTCATAGAATTGATAAGTACACTTGAAAATTAGTATTAGACAAAAACCAAGAATAGGATGATAAAGGCAAACTCCTGCCAAAGAACAGCCTTTGTAAGTTGCTTTCCCCACCATCATAGTTGGATACGCTCGTGCTGCCACTGCCACTGCCATCCTTAAATTCATTTTTCATGAAAAAATGAAAATTAAGTTTTTTCACCTACTGTAAAAAACCTCTAACAGATTTTGGGTGATGTTCATTCTTCTGTATGTCTTGTAACTCAGTTAACATATGTTATATTGCATGATAAGGGAAAGTTTGGAACTTCCTAGAGACTTGGTGAATGGCTTTAACAAAAATATTGATAATGATATGCACAATGAAATCCAGGTTGAAGTGGTCTCAGATGGAGATGAGGAACTTGTTGAGAACTGGAGCAAAGGTGACTCTTGTTATGTTTTAGCAAAGACATTGGTGACATTTTGCCCCTGCCCTAGAGACTTGTAGAACTTTGAACTTGAGAGAGATATTTAGGGTATCTGGCAGAAGAAATTTCCAAGCAGCAAAGCATTCAAAACCTGACTCAGGTGCTGTTAAAAGCATTCCATTTAAAAAGGGAAACAGTATAAAAGTTCAGAAAATTGGCAGCCTGATGATGCAGCAGAAAAGAAAATCCCATTTTCTGAGGCAAAATTCAAGCAGGCTGCAGAAATTTGCACAAGTAATAAGAAGCTGAATGTTAATCACCAAGACAATGACGAAAATGTCTACAGGGCATGTCTTAGGTCTTCATGGCAGTCCCTCCCATTACAGACCCGGAAACCTAGGAGGAAATCATGGTTTCATGGGCTGGGCCCAGTGTCCCCATGCTTTATGCAGCCTAGGGACTTGGTGCCTTGTGTCCCAGCCACTCCAGCCTTGGTTAAAAGGGGCCAACGCAGAGCTTGGGCTGTGACTTCCGAGGGTAGAAACTCCAAGCCTTGGCAGCTTCCACGTGGTGTTGAGCCTGCGGGTACACAGAAGTCAAAAATTGAGGTTTGGGAACCTTTACCTAGATTTCAGAAGATGTATGGAAAGGCCTGGATGCCCAGGCAAAAGTTTGCTGCATGGGTGGGGCCCTCCTGAAGAACCTCTGCTAGGGCAGTGCAGAAGGGGATTGTAGGATTGGAGCCCCTACACAGTCTCTACTGGGGCACTGCCTAGTGGAGCTGTGAGAAGGGGCCACTGTCCTCCAGATCTCAGAATGGTAGATCCACCGACAGCTTGCACTGTGTGCCTGGAAAAGCAGCAGACACTCAATGTCAGCCCATAAAAGCAGCCATGAGGGAGACTGTACACTGCAAAACCATTTGGGCAGAGCTGCCCAAGACCGTGGGAACCCACCTCTTGCATCAGTGAAACCTGGATGTGAGACCTGGAATCAAAGGAGATCGTTTCGGAGCTTTAAAATTTTACTGCCATGCTGGGTTTTGAACTTGCATGGACCCTGTAACCCCTTTGTTTTGGCTAATTTCTCCCATTTGGAATGGTTGTATTTACGCAATATCTGTACTCCCATTGTATCTAGGAAGTAACTACTTTTTGATTTTACAGGCTCATAGGAGGAAGGGATTTGCCTTGTCTCAGATGAAACTTTTGACTATGGACTTTTGGGTTAATGCTGAAATGAATTAAGACTTTGAGGACTGTTGGGAAGGTGTGATTGGTATTGAAATGTGAGGACATGAGATTTGGAGGGGCAAGGGGCGAAATGATATGGTTTGGCCGTGTCCACACCCAAATCTCAACTTGAATTCATCTCCCAGAATTCCCACACATTGTGGAAGGGACCCAGGGGGAGGTAATTGAATCCTGGGGGCCAGTCTTTCCCATGCTATTCTCATGATCGTGAATAAGTCTCACGAGATATGATGGGTTTATCAGGGGTTTCCACTTGTGCTTCTTCCTCATTTTTCTCTTGCCGCTGCATTTAAGAAGTACCGTTCACCTCCTCCCATGACTCTGAGGCCTGCTTAGCCATGTGGAACTGTAAGTTCAATTAAATCTCTCGTTATTCCCAGTTTCGAGTATGTCTTTATCAGTAACATGAAAACGAACTAACACAAGCTGATTGTCGCTCTTTATCTAATGGGGTGACCCAAGTCTTCATTCCTGAAGGTTTTTGGCCCTGCCTAATTTGGGTTATTGTAGTTTTCCATTGACTTTAATCACAGGGACATGGTAATACTAAGAACTGTTTCACACACACACACACACACACACACACACACACACACACACACAAGTGCATGCGCATGCACAAGCACACATATGTTTTTAAAATCAGAGACTTGCATGTCTGGATCAAGTACAAGTTGAAAATCACCCAGTAGTATTATTCACAAGTAGATTCTGGATATGGCCAAGCTGGTGAGGACATAGGTGAATGAGAATTCTGATTGCAATCCCATCAATTCAATCAACCGGCCCCATCTGTCCATTCACCAAAATTGCCTCATGAATTTCCCATTTACTAAGATGCTGAAGATGCTTCCAGAATGTTGTGGAAACCAGCCTCACACCACTCAGCGTGTACCCCAAGTCTGGCGGAGACAAAGGAGTTAGAAAGAGACAGAATATGCAACAAGCGTTTAAAAGGCAGGTCCGGGGTACCGGAGAGTCGGAGCCTTGATCATGGCCCAGAGCTCTCGGGCTCCGCCCAATTTATTGTTTATAAGCTCTTTGTTCTTAGGGCAGATGGGAGGGGGAGGAAGGGATGAGGAAAAGGATTAATCAGTGAAAGAGAACTCACGAGTCATTCGATAAGATGTATAGTAGTGTTGGTTTCTGTGAATTCCTTGAGCAAAGGCGTGTGTCTAAACTACTTAAGATCTTTAACTTATCGGGACTGAAATGGTGGGAGCAGGTTTCAGGAGGAGCCAAGATGTTTGATTATATTCCACTGCTTCAAGGGAGTGTGATCTCCCTGAGCAACCTGTGGAATGCTGCTGAGCGGTTATCCTCTCTGGGCATAAATACATGAAGGCAATAAGGAGACTTTTCTCCTCAGAGGCCGCCCATGGCTTCCCATGGGTGTCTCACTCAGGGAGACCAGCTCAGCTGGCACCCCAGAAACTCTTTTCCACACAGAGCAGGTAGCAAGCTTGGAGAGAGAAATTCTCTGTCTCTAATATTTCTGCTGATACACTGGCCTTCAAATTATCTGGTGGTAGACAAGATGATTTTCTTCTTTTGTTTCTGTTTTGGATCCTGCTTTGTAAGGCATCCAGGTCTGCTGTGAAATAGAGCTCTTATTATCTTTATGAAAATGACTTGTAAAGCTTATAAAATGATTTAAAGTTCAGACATGGTGCTATTTACCACTTGAAAGGCTATAACTTTATATTTACGATGACTAAAAGCCTGAATTCTGTTTTTGTTATTGGAAAATGTTATATTGGCTTCTTGTCATAATTTTACACTTTCCTTCTCACTCAAATTCTATTCATTTTTGTTCATATATATTTTAACTGAGGATTGGAGACCTCAAACAATGCTTTTGTTCAGTAAACACTCCAAACCCCACTTCAGAGTTGAACTCTGATTATTCCATTTAAGTCAATCTATTCATGACGTTGTACTGACAACAGGTCCTTCATCCAAGCATGGGATCAGGTCCTAAATGGCTTCAACATATTGAAAGGACAGATTTATAACTCATAGTTAAATAAGGCTTTTCTCATTCTGGCTAGACATGATTATGAAAATTGACCCAGTTGCCACTGGCAGTCGTCTTCTATAATAACCTCAGAGGAGAGTTCTAGGACAAAGATTCTGAGTTCAGCAGAGTAGAGAGGCAAATAACCCGGCTCCTTAGTCATGGCATTCAGCTCCTGATATTACCATAACTGGGACCCTCTCTCCCTTAGATGCTTAGTTACATGAGTTGATCACATTCTTTATAGTTTACAAGAGTTCGAGACAAGGTTTTCTCTTTTTATAATTAAAAGCTTTCTAACTGATACATCTCCTCAAAATACTGGTAATATATACACATTTCCAGGGACAGGTTGATGCATATAATAAAATATTGTATTTTAAGTCACTTTATTACACATATTAATAATTAATCTGAGTAATTCTCTTTATTTGTGTAAACTTCACTTAGTATAGAAGGTTAACATAAATGAGAAAATATTTTCTTTTCCAAATCATACAATAATATTTATTAAACTATAACTTCATGCTGAGGTCTGTAACACAGAAATAAAAAAAAATATTAAGTTGTATAGATATAATAACTCTGTATTTCATGTTCACTAATTTTAATATTTTAATTTTCTTTCTGGTTACAGAAGCATTTTATTTTAGCATCTTTACCAAAGTCCTTAGATTGTCTCTACTCTTTTGAAGGAACACTCACTTCCAGTGTTACCACACAAAGTAAGATGCAGTCTCACATAGTAGTATAAAAAGAATTTTCATTTTATGAGGAAACAAAGTTGTGTGCAAAGTGGGTAAAGCTTTCAGGATAACTGAATCTCAGTCATCAGACAACCACTTAGGAAGTGAAAACTTTAAGTGACTTTAAAATTAACTCAGATAAGGTCATGATCTATACAGAAACTTGGAAATCAGCAAAACAGCTTTTTAAAAAGATTTGTTGTCAATACTTTCCTATGCAACTTTAAAGTTTTAAGTGTGTTTGGTGGGGAACACATTAAAATATGTCCTTCTATAATAGTTTTCCCAGTAATAAACATATAATTATATATTTTTCATGTCAATAATTTTCTTCTATATCATTATTATCTAAGTGTGCAGTGATGTGATCTTGGCTAACTGCGGCCTTGACCTCCTGGGCTCAAATGATTCTTCCACCTCAGCCCCACCAAGTAGCTGGGACTACAGGCATGAGCCACCACACCTAGCTAATTTTTTCATATTTATGTAATTTTTTCATATTTTCATAAATATTTATGGATTTTTTTTTTTCATTTTTTTTTGTAGGTTTAGCCATGTTGACCAGGCTGGTCTTGAACTCCTGGGCTCAAGTGATCTGCCCGCATTTGCCTCCCAAAATGCTCGGATTACAGTCATGAGCCACCACACCCAGACTTGGTTTTTCAATAATTCCCCTTCTCTGGGTTTACAATGTTTCCAATTGTACACTGCAGGGTTTCTCAACCTTAGTGCTGTTGACACTTTGGGCTGGATAATTCTTCACTGTTGGGAGCTGTCCTGTTGTAGGATGCTTAGCAGCATACTTGGATTCTACCTAAAAGATGCCAGTCATACCTCCTGAGCTGTGACAACTAAAAATGTCTCCAGGCATTGCCAAATATCCCCTGGGATGAGGGGCAAAAATCTATTCAGAGACTAACCATTGATGTGCTATCTTGACTACTATGTTGGTAAACAATTATGTGTATGCATGTTTGCAAATATTTATGTTGCTTTCCTTAAATTCTTGCAATGTTAGCAATAGGTCAAAAACTACACACATAATGAGAAAATTACATACCCCCTATATGAGTAAATATATTCTTGAGAGAATAATTCTGGGAAAGGTAGACTAGATACTAAGATTGAATATGTACTAGGTCAAAAAGGAAGTCCTAACAAATTTTGAAATGTCCACATGCAGACCATATTAGTTGTGTTGCTGAGAAATACACACTTGCATGGGATGAGTGAGAAAAAGTAATTGTAAAATCCTGAAAATTTATATTAAATAAAATGCATTGTTTCCTTTCTAAATATACAGAGAATATTACAAAAAACTATACTTATAAATGAATAATTAACCTAGACATAATCTACTCCAATTAAAAAGGTTTAACTGGGGTATCAGTGGAAGTTTTGAATAAAGGGACAGAAATATGTGTTTCTTGATGAAGAAACAAAAAAATGTAAATAATGTTATTAAGTTCACAAATACACGTATGTATGTTTTATTCAGATGGTTGTTATAATGTTACTGTCAGAGGATGTATCTTAACATTTCTTTGGTATTTTTTTTCTGGAGAGTGAAAGGTAAGGATTGGGTTTTGCTTTGCAGATTGATAATTGATAATTATTTTTAATATCTTTAGATATTTTTAAAATCTAGATAACTTCCATAGTATTTAATTGCTATCACATATCTAATAATTCTCCTTTATTAGTTTTAAGTAAGGTCCTATATAACTACATTTATTTTCTGAACTTTGATCTATAACATATTGGTTATTGTAGATCATGACTTATTGCTTTAAAAATTATGTTGTGGCCGGGCGCGGTGGCTCACGTCTGTAATCTCAGCACTTTGGGAGGCCAAGGTGGGCGGATCATGAGGTCAGGAGATCGAGACCATCCTGACTAACAGGATGAAACCTCATCTTTACTAAAAATACAAAAAATTAGCTGAATGTGATGATGGGCAACTGTAGTCCCAGCTACTCAGGAGGCTGAGGCAGGAGAATGGCGTGAATGCGGGAGGCGGAGCGTGCAGTGAGCGGAGATGGCGCCACTACACTCCAGCCTGGGCAACACAGCAAGACCCCATCTCAAAAAAAAAAAATTATGTTGTAACATGTTTAGCTTCATGAATTCTCTCCTATTTTATTCAGCTTCTTTTTTTAAAAAAATTATTTGTTTACTTCTTCACAAGTTCCCTTTTCATATTTTAATTTTTATCTCTTTTTTTCTCTTCTTTCGTAGAATTGCTTTCTTGAATTTGACAGGAAACATTTAGTAGCTATTATCTAATATTAATCCTTGTTTCCTGCAGTGAGTCTTCTTTAAAACAATGCTTTTCCTTCGCTTTCTATGTGCTAGAGAGTGCTTTTAAATTCTGTATATTGTTTGGTTGTTGCTTCGAGTTTTTTTTTTTTTTTTTTGGCTTGTTTTTAGTTCAGGGTAAGCCTTCAAACAAGGCCTGACATTTCCCCCTGAAACAATGAATGACTTCTTTTATTTTCTTATTTTTCATTTTCATTTTACATGGTTTTTGATTATTTCTGTGGTCTCAGACTGAAGGTGTTGTAATTAAATTAGTGACCCATAAATCTAGGAGAGCAGGGAGGATTTTTTCATTTTTTGTCAGTTCCAATAAGGGAGTTACGCTTTGTTGTTATCTCTTCATTTTTTAGGAGTTTTTCAGATGTTTATGGCATGAACCAGACTAAATGTAACCCTGGTCTTCTCCAAATGTGTAAATACATTTTATCCCCTAGTTTTTTTTTCTCTACACTAGTATATAACATTAATTAGAATAGCACTGTTTTGGAAAATCCATCTCATTTTATTGTGGGTTTCTGTTACATGCACTGTGGACTTTTCACACAGTTTACTCAGGTAACCCCTCTTGGCTTGCTATCCTGGTAACTATTTCTCCAGAACCACCTCTGCTGGTTTGTTATTCACTGACACAAACTGAACCCTTGATACACACAAGACCCTACCAATGATTAGGACTCTTTCATTTAAAGAAATAGGAAAGGCTGGCCCGAAACTGCTGCCAAGTCCAGCCATGATCCTTCCAAGTTCAGGGTTACCAAGATGAAGTGGAATTGTGTCTGATGCTTAGATATCTTTCTTCTGTAACTTCCAATATGAATTTGGGCTTTTGCCTCTTCCTCAAGGTGACTTTTTATATTCCAAAAGATGATTTGATATTCTCAAATACCTCATGGGAAGACCATGGCAGAGGACTTTCCTAGCAGTGGTTATATTCATGGCTGTATGGTTGTATGCACCATATTTCAAGGGTTGCAGCAGATCAAGGGTAGGTCTATATGGATTGGAGAATACAGCAATCACTGAGGTGGGACACAGAGTACAGCCATATATGTTGTCACAGATGTGATCACCTTGTTCAGAGTTTAAATTCTTCAGATGCAAATATTTTCTCTTAATTTATTAACAGGTTTTTAGTACTTACCTATTTTTTTTAGTTTTCTCATGATTTTTACTTTTATCATAGCAAATTTTGTTTCAGTGTGATTTAACATGCTTTACTCATGACACTAATTTTTCATTGTCACCTTCAGAAACTTTGCTATTGTTATTAAATGAAAATGTTAAGAAGACATATTTCTAATTTTGCTACATTATAAAAAGCTATATAGTTGTTAAAAGTTCTTAGCATTTTCTTCTTACTAAAGAAAACTATCTCATACTGATTAAGTAGATTTATTTATAATTTACTTTTTATAATACATTTTCCTTCTTAAAAACTAAACCCTTAATTAATTAAAAAACTTCATAAAGTGCTATATCAGACTATTTACTCAACTAATTTTGGTGCTGTTACTAACAACAGAATCAAGACTAATAAGAAGAGTTTAATTTATTCTTCTTTACTCCATCTTTTACTTTTAAGTCAGAAGATGTAAATTTAAACCCCAACACCTAAATCTTGTAGTGAAATCACTTAAATAAAAATCAACCTCAATCTCTTTTTGTACAACTTTTGTGAGAACTAAATTGACTAATCTATGCCAAAATGCGTAGGATATTTAATGGAATTCAGAGAAAGTTTTCCTCAGCTTCCTCTATGCTATGAAATCTTATATTTTCTTGAAGCAGGGTATAATTTGCCTTATCAGACTCATAGAAGCTTGCTTCAGTTTTCTGTTCCCCCGAATCATATTGAAAAAGTAAACTGAAGGATAAACTGATGCTACAATAATAATCGTAATTACTGTTTTTTGTTTGTTTGTTTTTAGTGTGGAGTAGGAGCAAATTATCAAGTGTCCAAATAGTGCACAATTAAGAGAATGACGAAAGAGACCAGTTTTCCTGGCTCTCACGTGAACCCCTGTTTTGAGGTCTCCCATTTCTTTGGCCTGATGCTTCATCCACCTGCTATGTCTCTAAAAGGGAAAGATTAACAGGAAAAATGAAATGAAGGGCACAGCCAAAGGGATGAGGGGGTCCCAGGCTGATAAAAATCTGAGTGCCAAAGTTCTAGGTTTTACACGCATATTTTTTTCCAAGTGAAGTTTCTTTCAAGTTTTAAATAGTCACTGACCCCAAAAATATCCCATTTTATGCTCAGAAGATTAACAAACAGAGATGTAAAGAACCCCAGGAGAATGACAAAAACAATTTTATCTCCTCTCCCCTTCAGTCAGAGAAAGAAAAAATTGGAAACATTGGACAGCTTGAGGAAATTGAAGACACTGAGGCTGGTAGCAAACCAAATACTTAAGGCATTGTTCATACCCCAGCAGAAATCAATGATTATGTTTATATTAGATGATGTGCAAATGTTTCTGAATAGAAAGCTCCTCTAATGCTATCTTCAAGAAGTAAACATTATCACACCAGTTCTGGAGAGGGCTAAGCATGTGAGGATGAAGTCAAACAAGGAGATGCTCTTGTTTTTAACCCATTCAGCACAGATTGCTAATCCAATAAATCAGTTTTCCCAAATTCTTATTATGAATTTTGAAATTTCAATGGCTACAAGAACTTTTGCAAATGCACTTGACATATAGCAGGAGTAAAATCCCGGTTACTTCTGTCACTGCTGATAGATTGGTTTTCAAATGACTTTTGAAAGGTGATAGAACTCTTGAGAGTGCACCTCCTTAGGATTTTACTTTGGAGTCTCTTAAGAACCAGAGGAAAATAAAATCCAACCCTGATGTGAGAAAACAGTACTGGCAGCTTCATAAAATTCATTCCAAACGTGAAAACCCTCCCAACAGTAATTCGTGCATCAGCCTGATTACTAAATGGATCTTTTTGCCATTGACAAAGGCTGAATTTTTTATTTATGAGGCTGACTGAAGGCTGAGCTTATCATTGCTAACATGCAAATAAGAAGTTTCTATGGCATTGTTTCCTGCTTTCCTTACTTTCACTCAGGACATGGGGATCCATTCATCAGAGAATTCAAAGTAACAAGTTATAACTAAATTGTCTGTTTTTTCCTTGTAAATTCTGACACCTGAGATTCAGTTTGGCTGGGATCACCAACTGGCTACAGCCAAGACCTTTAAGATCCCTGCTCAGCATTTGTGAATTCTCCACCTAAGGCCCTCTTGGCTTTCCTATCTGGGGAAAGGCAGCACTAGGCCTGAGCTACCTAACTCCCCACTCCTTGGCCACAATACTCCAATTTAACTAGGATTTCATCTCTAAAATATATCAGAAGAAAAATAGGAAGATAGTGTTTATTTCTTCATGGTCTTTTTCTGTATTCTATGTCTTGTTCTGGTCTTATTTACATTCTAAGCTGACAACTTCTTCAGGCCCCACCGGGTAGCTTAGAATAATGAGAACAAGAAAGCAAGTTTAAAGAAGGAAAACACTGACCTCATTTTCTTCCTCCATATAAAGCTCTGACCCTTATTAAGACCAATTGGTATGTTGAAAGGTGTCCAAGATAATATGTCCAAGTGCTAACCCTGGTTCCTGTGGATGACATTTGTGTGGCTTTGACTTTTCTAGCTAATCCGTATACTTTTTGGAGGAGGTGTAACAATAATTCAATTTAAAGTGATTCCTCAGCCTACTCCTCACTCACTTTAATCTGATACTTAGACTCAGTAATGTAAGCCTGAGGAGAACCAATGGACGAACAAGAAAAGATCCACAGGGCTGGAATCCCAGGATAAAGTGATTGCATGCTAGTAGTGTTCTTTGTGCCCTTATTCTCTAGTAAAAACAAGTAAGATACAACTATATTTATGAGTCTTTGAGGAATATTCACTAGCCATACAATCACCACAAGTGATCTGTGAAACATGGTGCGTACCAAGCATCATTACGGTATTCTCCACACCATCTCCTGTCTAAACCAGTAGAGAACAAAATAAAATGTTAAAAGCTTATGTAAAATGACTACCTCTCTTCATGAACAAGGTGCTGCAGTAACTAAAAAGTCCAGTAGGAAAACTTCTCCTTGACAGAATTACTTTTCTGAAGTGACCAGCTAACTTTCTCCATTAACTTCCCTTTATGTACAACTCTTTGGCATGTACAGTCTCGAGCAGTTTTCCTCCAATTATACAGTAAAGCTTAGTTTGAAGTAGAATAGAGGTAACACACTGTGGTGTTAAAAATATAAACCTGGGGGTAGAGCAAGATGGCTGAATAAAAGCCTACACCATTCATACCCCCTGCAGGAATACAAAATTTTTTTTTTCATTCAATACACATTTATTATGTACTATTTTATGGTAGGCACTGGGTTGAGTGGCAAAGACAGAACAGTGAACAAAACAGGCAACACCCCCGGTCTTCCAAAGTGTACAACCTACCAGCAAAATAAAAGACCCCATCTGCGTAATGGTTTCTGTCTGTTTATAAATCCCATTACACCTACTAGGAAGGCAGTAAAGCATAGGCTCTTTGCATTAAGATTAAGACAGAACTGGGGGCTGGACACAGTGCCTTATGCTTGTAATCCCAACACTTTTGGAGGCTGAGGCAGGAGGATTACTTGAGCCCAAGAGTTTGAGGCCAGCCTGGGTAACATAGTGAGACCTCATCTCTATAAAAAAAAAATTACAAAAAATTTTTTTTTTCTGAGCATGATAGTATGTGCCTATACTTAGAGCTACTTGGGAGGCTGAGGTGGGAGGATCGATTGAGCCCAGGAGCTAGAGGCTGCATTGACCCAAGTTCTTGCCACTGAACTCCAGGCTTGGCAATAGACCAAGACCCCATTTAAAAATTAATTAATTTTTAAAAAGAAGTGGGTTTATTTCAGGCCCAGTGATTTTTATTTTTTCAGATTCTATGTTTAGAAATTTATTTTATTTTATTTTATTTTATTTTATTTTATTTTATTTTATTTTATTTATTTATTTACTCTTTTCTCTGAGACAGAGTCTCCCTCTGTTGCCCAGGCTAGGGTGCAATGGCATGATCTCGGCTTACTACAACTTCCGCCTCCCGGGTTTTAAGCAATTCTACACACAAAACACACACAAAAACACCATCAAAAACACCATCAAAAGAACCAAAAATCAGATGAACAATCACAGTACCTGGTTTTAACTTCACATAAGAGGGTGGAAAAGATAGTTTTGAATTGGAGATGCCACCCCTCCCACATGGCCCAGCAGTGGCCACGTGGTGAGGAGAATCCGTGTGCTTCAGAGAGGGAGACCACAGTGATTGTGAGGCTTTGCCTTGAACTCGGTGCTGTCTTGTCACAGTGGAAAGTAGAACCAGGTTGTATTCAGCTGATCTCCACCCACAGAGAGAGTATTTGGTCCAGCCCTAGCCAGAGGGGAATTGCCCACCCCAGAGGTCAGAGCTTGAGTTCTGGCAAGACTTGCCACCATGAGCTGGAGCGCTCTGGGGCCCTAAGTGAACTTCAGGGGCAGGCTAGACCACCAGTACTGTAATTACTAGGAAAATGTTAGGGCTCAGCTGTGCTCATAGACAGTGGACGGTGGGGCACATGACCTACTGAGACACCAGGCTTGGGGCAGAGGGAGTGCTTTCCCACCCCTCTCCCATCCCCTGGCAGTGGCCACACAGCATGGAGAAATGTGTATGCATGGGAGAGAAAGAGCATAATGGCTAGGGAACTTTGACTTGAACTCATTGCTGCCCTGTCACAGTGGAGATCTGGCAGGATGCATCACCTGCTGACTAAAGAGTGCCTGGGCCCTGAATAACCAACAATGATACCCAGGTAATATGCTGTGGGCACTGGCCTCTGAGATGTGCTGGTTTCAGGTGTGACCCAACTTATTCCCAGCTATGGGGAAAGACTCCTTCTGTTTGAGTAAAGCAGGGGGAGAAAATGGGGGCTCTGTCTTGAGCCTTAGATACTAGCTCAGTCACAGTCAGTGGGATAGAGCAGAAAGCAGGCTTTTGGAGTTCCCCAAGTCCAGGCCTAGGATCTTGGTCAACATTTCTCGATCTGCTGTGGGCCAAAGGGTGAGTCCCAGGGCTGGCAGCATTCATCATGAGCTGACTGAAGAGCCCTCAGGCTTTAAGTGAAAATTGGCAGTGGCCTGGCAGAAACCCCTGTGGGCTAGTGGTGGTGGTGGCCACAGGGAGAGACTCCTTGAAAGAGGGAGGGAAAAGTGGGAAGACTTTGTCTTGTGGTTTAAGTGCCAGCTTAGCTGCGGTAGAATAGAATATCAGGCAAATTACTAAGGTTTTTGGCTTTAATCCCTGGTTCCCAGGCAGCCACCTGGGACCCAGAGGAACTTGACACCATGAAGGGAGGAAAGCAAACCTGGCTGACTTTGCCACCTGCTGATTGTAAAGGCCTGGGGCCTTGAGTGAACTTAGATGGTAGCCAGGTAGTGGTTACATTGGATCTTGGGAGAGGCTTAGTGTTGTGTTGACTTTAGGTTTGAACCCAGATGTCCCAGAGGTGGTACACACAGCGTTGCTTGTGTCCCCTAACTCCCAGTTCCAGGAGGTCCAGCACAGAGAGAGACTCAATTTGTTTGGGAGAAAAGAAGGGAAAAGCACAAGTTTCTCTGCATGGTAATCCAGACAATTTTTCCATATCTTATCCAAGACTATCAAGATAGTACGTCTACAAGTCTGCAGGAACCACAGCATTATTGGATTTGCAACCCAAGTCCCTTGGAATACATAAAAAGCCTTCACAAGAAGGACGGGCACAAACAAGTCCAGACTGCAAAGACTGCAATACATGCCTACCTCTTCGATGGCTAGATACTGACAAACATCTACAAGCATCAAGACCAGCCAGGAAAACATGACCTCACCAAATGAACTAACTAAGGCACTAGGGATCAGTCCTAGAGAAACAGGGAATGTGACCTTTCAAGCAGAGAATTCAAAATAGCTGTGTTGAGGACACTTAAAGAAATTCAAGATAACACAGAGAAGGAATTCAGAATTCTATCAGAAAAATTTATCAAGGAGATGGAAATGGATAAGAATCAAGCAGAAATTCTGGAGTTGAAAAAATGCAAATGACATACTGAATAAAGCATCAGGGTCTCTTAATAGCGGAATTGATCAAGCAGAAGAAAGAATGAATTTGAAGACAGGCTATTTGAAAATACATGGTCAGAAGAGACAAAAGAAAGAAGAACAAAAAAGTATGAGGCATACCTATAAAATCTAGAAAATAGCCCCAAATGGGCAAATCTAAGAGTTATTGGCCTTAAAGAGAAGCTAGAGAAAGAGATAGGAGTAGAAAGTTTATTCAAAGGTATAATACCAGAGAACTTCAATATCAGTATCCAAGATAAAATATATAAATATTCAAATAGAAGACGGTATAAAACATCAAGCAGATTTAACCCAAAGAAGACAACCTCAAAGCATTTAATAATCAAACTCTCAAAGGATAAATAAAGGATTCTAAAGGCAGCAACCAACCTGAAGTCTTTTTTACTTGACAGATCTGGAACAATTTGAGCATTAAAATAATGATAGTAATCAAATATGAACCTGTAAGTCCATGCCAATAAGCAGGTGGATATATAAATGGTCAAATTTCAAGTAAGTAGTCTTTACCAGGCAAAAGTATTTTCTTACTTGTTTATGAAGAGTATATGTCAAAGGACTTTCAGATGTAATATGTCTTTTTTACACTTATTAATAGTAACTAATATTATAAAATGACTTAGGAAGATTTCCATCATATATTTCTGGGATACTTTAACTGTTAACCTGTCTGGTATAGTTTAAGAAATCAGTTTGCCTCACCTCTTCTTCCCTTCTTCCCTCCCCTCCCCTTCCCTCCTCCTTGTCTCTGTTCTCTCTCTCACATTCTGTAGTAAAGACTCAGGTTTATACAGTCAGATGTTTGTTTTCCTTCTTGCAGGTGCCAGAGAATCCCAAGAAAGCTTTCTTCATTTGGCTGTATCCAAAAATCACAACATATTAATGACCCAAAGGATACTGATTTCCTATCATAAACCAGATATCACAACCACTTTGTTCTGTAGCAAAAAATTCCCCCGTACATGTCAAGAAAAGGGCAAATTTTTGTAGAGCAACAGGACAAAAAAGGAAAACAGTTTTCTTGGCTCTAAAATGGGCCTGTGTACTGGGGTCTCTGGAATCCCTGACATTGAACCTAATGTGTTTCATGTGTCTTCACAAAGAAAGGAGTAACAAGAAAAAGAAAATCAAGGGAATAGAGAAAGAAGAGAGAGAGATCCAATAATGAAGATGATTATATCATTAACAGTTTTATTATTACTTACATTGAGTAATCCAGTCATATGTCTTTCATATATTTTTGGATATGATACCAGAAGATATCAAAACTGTATGGCAAAGGAAAGTTCATAAACAGAAAAGGCAGATACCAGTGGAAGTGTGAAAGCTACCCCTGTTAATTCTTCATTTTAGCCAAAGGTTAAAAGAGGTAGGAGAAATTGATGATCTTTAGGAAATAAAAGACAGACAGGTAGCAAATCAAGTGCACAAGTGGTTGGCCAGTCTCTGAACAATGGTAAGGATATGGTTTCTTTCCCTAGCATTAGGGATTTTCTAATAGAAGAGCATTGATTCTGGCTAAGGTCAAACTAGTAAGAATGAAGCCAACCATGCATAACTTCTGATTTCTCATCCAGGCAATGCAATTTGTGAGTCCAATGAATTAATTTCCTACATTCCTTTTATAAATCCCCCACCTATTGCAATCATGGAAACCTTCTCCAATGTATTCAACATGGCTACAAAGAGAAAATTCTGATCTGTAGTTTGTTGTGTGACTAATTTTCAGATGACTTTCTGGATAATAACATAGATCTCATGTTTGATTGTACAGTGTTATTATTTTTAACTTATCATGGCTCTTCTTTTTAGCTATGAAGTTTAGCAAACTGCAAAAAGCCAGTGAAATCACCCTCTGTAACATTCATTGAAAATTTGCAACTACCTCTAAGAATTTCCAGTCTTGGTCCAGCTGTCAGCCATGAACTGTAAATTTCTTTATAGAAAGATGATTGACAAAGCAAATTATCATTTGCTAACATGTAAATAAAGACACAGACTAATTTTCATTCTTTTGAATAAAATTCTTCCTCCTCTTCCAACGAAGTGTTTCATTTGATTTACAAATCTGAAGTTTGAAACAGAAACCTTTCACCACATTAAAATAATCCAACATGTAGGGAAAACCAGCAATCCTTACGCTAATTAATTATAATGCAGTCATACTGTAGATTGCTACATTACAAAGTAAAATACAGAGATTGAAATTTTCAAGGAACTTAATGGGCAATATATGAATCTAATATGAGTATTGTAATTATCAGGGAAACTTCTCCCACCGCTCCACAACCCCACTATAAAGATGCAGGCCTTCCAAATAATCTGTCAGTAGCTTTTTAAACACATTTTAAAAAATGATGTCTTTCAATGAAACATAAGCACCCCAAACTAAACATGGAAAAAGTGAACTTCTTTTGTTTCCTCAAAAGCAAGATTCTAGCACTTTGGGAGGCTGCGGCAGACAGATTGCTTGGGCCCAGGAGTTTGAGACCAGCTTGGGCAATGTGGCAAAACCCTGACTCTACCAAAAATACAAAAATTAGCTGGGTTAGGTGTGTTGGTATGCGCCTGTAATCCCAGATAGACAGAAGGTGGAGTTGGGAGGATCACCTGAGCCCAGGGAGGTTGAGGCTGTGGTGAGCCATGAAAAAAAAAATGTTTTTTTTGAGGTATTATAGTGTTCAAATATTTCCATAGAACTTTGTTAAGGTTACATTGTCTTGAGGAGAAAATGCTTAAAAAGTCATGAATATACTTAGGATGATCTGTTATGTGTATATCCATATATACTGATATAGATACATATATAGATACACATACATAGACGTGTACAAATACACACACATCTATTTATACACACATTGTACTGTGATTTGTCCTCCACTTCTCTGTATTATAGCTTGTCTGGGTTTTGTTACTTGGATTGCTTCTTTTTGGCATTATTTTGTTATTTTTATTATTTTTAATCAACACAATAATTGTACATATTTATGATAGTGTGATATATGAATGCATGTATACAATGTGTAGTGATCAAATCAAGACAATTAGAATATCGATTTCTCAAATAGTTAACATTTCTTTGTGTTGGGCACGTTTAAAATTTGTTTTTCTAGCTCTTGGAAAATATACAATAAATTGCTGTAATTGTACTCACCCTACTGTGCTATAGAACACTAGAACTTATTCCTTCTATCTAGCTATACTTTTGTATTCGTTAACCAACCATTGGCTATCACCCTCTCCCTTCTTCCCTACCACATCTCTAGGAATCATCATTCTGCTTCCTGCTTGTATGGAATCAACTTTATTAGCTTCCACATATGAGTGTGAACATGTCATGTTTGTCTTTCTGTATCTGGCTTATTTCACTTAACAGATGTTCTCCAGTCTTATGGATGCTACCATAAATGACCAAATTTCCTTCTTTTAATGGCTAAATAGTATTCCATTCATTATGTATATATATATTTTCTAATCCATTCAAATGTTAATGGACACTTAGGTTGATTTCATGTCTCAGCTATTATGAATAGTGTTGCAAAAAATATGGGAGTGCAGATATCACTTTGACATATTGATTTCCTTTCCTTTGGATACATACCAGTAAGTGGGATTGCTGGATCATATGGTAGTTATATTTCTAGTTTTTAAGAACTTTCATTCTGTTCTCCATAATGACTAAATTAATTTATATTTGTACCAACAGTGTGTAAAAGTTCCTCCTCCACATCCTCACAAGCATTTGTGGGGTTTTTATTTTGTCTTTTTGAAAATAGTCATTATAACTAGAATGAAATAATATCTGATTGAAGTTTTTATTTGCATTTCTCTGATGATTAGTTATACTGAGCATATTTTTATATACCTATTGGCCATTTGTATGTCTTCTTTTGAGAGATATCTATTCAGTTAATTTGCTCATGTTTTAATTTAATTATTTGTGTTTTTGGCTAAGTTCCTTCTATAGTCTGAATATGAATTGCTTGATAAATGAATAGTTTTCAAGTATTTTCTCTTATTCAAGAGGTTGTATCATCCGTCTGTCGATTGTTTGTATATTTGTGTGTGCTTTTATCACATCAACATAATGTAAACTAAATGAGATGAAGCTAAAGTGTTCATTATCTTGCTTAACATAAAATGTATTATTCATCTAATTTTATTGTTACTATTACACAATACTATAATTTTAATTTCACTATTGATTATATAGTTACAATTCTGATGGAAACAGTGAAATTATTTTCTTTTAACTTATTTCAGGCAGATAATTTCAACAATGAAGCTCAATGATCTATCACCGAACATAATAAAAGAAGTTGGGTTAAATGAAAGAGATGTGTGCTGAGTTATTTGCTGTTTTCATTTTTGAGAGAATCACCAATCAATTCAGTTGTGTTTGTGAGGATTTAGATTTTCTTATATTCATGTAACACCAAAGGCTCCTCAGGACACAGAGAGAAACCTGTTTCAGTTTGTTCTTCCATAAAATCAGAAAAAAAAATAAATAAATGACTGGATAGACAGAAAAATGCTAACACAAGAGCAAAAATCTGTGCCACAATGCTGTGTAGATTAGAATAATTTCACTTTATAATCATATTGTTCAAATAGTATATAATAAAGAGGAGCGGGAATGAAATTATAGATATTGGAGGATGTCAAAATTATCCTTGCATTCTTATTGTACAAAATTTCCTCAGTTTACATTTAAACCCACGTGTAAAATTAAAGCAGAATATTCTGGAAATTGCCCAACAGGTGAGAATAAAATCTATTAGGGACAGTTTCCAGCTCCTGATCCAATCAATGCAGTGAACCAACACCATAACTCTAATTCTCTGAATCCCCATTATGAAATCTACAGCAGAAATCATTGTAAGTATATTCTTCAACATGTTTGCCATGCTTGATTATGGGATCTCTGCCTTCTGTACACGACTGATTTATAAATAAGATATTATAAATTTGTGCATCCAAAGCTTTAATGTTCAGTATGCTTCTTTATCTTGTACTATTAATTGATACTGGAAAAGAATGGAATGCCTCCAGTGTGCTCCCAAAGTCCTAGTTATCTTTGAAAAACAAAAAGCGACCTTTATTTTTCTCAAAATTTCAGCTACTGATTTTCAAGGCAGATATTATATTACCTGCTGTTGTGACACTGTATATAATTTCCTTGTAAAGCTGTCAACTAGGATTTGAATTCTGATTTGTTAAAATACAAAATAGAGATTTTAAAATATTTTTTGCATCTTTTTTTCTTAAGATTTAAGTGTTTTTTTTTTCATTCACCTTAGTTATAAGCTAGAAACATTAAACACATATAGAAAATATGGTGTCTTCGTGGATCTCCTGAGAAGCAAGGCAGTCACTGGTATAAATGCCTATATGAGAAAGCAAGGGGAGAGCGAAAGGTGAACAGAGCTGTTGTACTAGGATGTAAGTTTTACCCCTGTGAAAAAGAGAGGGAGGGAAAGAAGGAAGATCTTAGGCAGCAGTGCAGTCCTGAGAAAATTTCAAGATGTACGGTAGAGAGTTACCAAGCCCAAGGTGCAAATTAGAGGAGTCCTGAGTCTCCCAGGAGCAGGCCTGCCCTTTGAATCTTCCCCCTTCTCAGTCTTTGGCTGGAAGCAGCTCATGGAAGTGAATGGGGTGATAGACTTCATAGCATAGATGCTGTGCTTGTTAGCTGTTGGGGAAATAGGATTAAAAGCAAAGTCTCCTCTCAACCCAGAAAGTCTCCCCACAAAGGTAGTAGAGAAAGAAAATCGTTTTATTATTAAATAAATATTAAGCCAGAATCTGATACATATTACAGGCAACCTACTAAGAGACTGCAAAGACAGAAAGAGATGTCACCCCTTTTTGTATAACCAATATATGCATATGACCCAATATATACATTTTCTCAAGTTAAGTGATAACTAATCTGCAGGAAAGAGGACTTGGCAGCATTATTTGTTACACATAGTTTATCTTAAGTTTACCTGGAAATTGGGGTGGCCATCTGTGTTAGTTAATAGACTTTAAACAAAGGACAAATAAACACATATCTTTATGTAGGAGATAGTCTTGCCACTTGGAGCCTGGTGGCCATTGAAGTTAGGCTCCTGCTCCCAGCAGAAACTGAGAGATAAGGGTGCTTATTTGTAATAGAGATAATTAAACCTCTTTATTCTTAATGTGAATTTGCCCTTCTGCAGCTAATTATGCTCCATCAAGTCTTGAGATTTCAGAGGTACATTCCTACCACATGCCACAAATGTCTAAAATGACAGTTTATCTTCTTACCTCACCAATACACATTATGTATAAAGTACCCAAGGTTTAAGTAAATACACAAAATCTGCTTTCTGATACTATACCAGGATCGCTTAGAGTCTGTGGCAGTTTTGAAATATGGCTACACACTCTTTGATCCTCTTCCTTTTGAGGTCTAGGGCCTGCAGACCTTCCTCTTAAAGCTGAGTGGGCTTGTAAAAGCTTTAAACAATAAACATGTGGTGGAAGTGACATTATAGAATTTCTAAGGCTATCAAGAAAAACTGTATGGCTTTTCCATTAGTCACTGGAAAGCTTCCTCTTACGGTCCTGAACCACTTCATAAGAAGTCTGACAAAGTTGAGACCAGCATGCTGTGAGGAAGCCCAAGCCACACGAGAAGGCCATATGTAGGCAACATACTCAACCATTTCAAATGAGTCCATACTTCCGATCATCCAAGTCCAGTGATAGATATGAGAGTAAAGGTCTGCTTGATTATTGCAGCCCCTGCCACTTGAGTCATAGTCAGCTGTGTACATATTCTCAGGTGAAGGTCCAGACATTTTGAAGCAGAGACAAGCCTTCTCATAATGCCCTGTCCGAATTCCTGACCCACAGAATCTGGAAGCATAATAAAATACTGTTGTTTTATACCCACTAGGGCCTGTTGGGGTGGGAGGTTGGGGGAGGAGGAATATCAGGAAGAAGAGCAAGTAGATGTTGAGCTTAATACCTTGGCGATGGTCTGATCTGTGCATCAAACCACCATGGCGTATGTTTACCGATGTAACCGCACATTCTGCACATGTACTCCAGAACTTAAAAGTTGAAGAAAAAAATAAAATAAAATAAAATATTGTTGTTTTGTATCTCTGAGTTTTGGACTCAGGGTGTTTTAAAGAACAATACATAACTAAAATAGAATTATTTAGCACATATATACGGAAAGTCTTTTACTAGTTTAGTTTTTATTTTCTGAGCATCATTATTTATAGTAGCCAAAAGATAGAAAAAACCCAAATGTTCATCAGTGAATAAATAAATAGACAAAAGGTGCTTTAGTCATGTAATCAAATATTATTTAACTATTAAAGGGAATAAAGTGCTGACACATACGACATGTATGAGTCTTAAAATTATGCTAAGTAAAAGAAATCAATCACAAAAGACCCCATATTATATAATGTCATTTAGATGAAAGTCCAGAATATGAAAATATACAAGTATGGGAAGAAGATTAATAAATGCTTAGGCTGGGGTGGGGAGGAAGGGGGGATGATGGGGCAATAGGGAGGTGATAGCTAAAGGATATAGGATTTCTTTTTGAGGCCATAAAATGTTCTACAATTGACAGTGGTGATGGTTGCACATGTCTGTGGAATATATTAAAACTCATTTAATTGGACACTAAATGAGTGAATTGTATATTATGTGAACTATATCTTAATAAAAGCATTAAAGACAAAAACAAGTTACATATGACATTTTTCCTTATAGAATATGTAACATCTGTGTATATTTTTCATATTTTTTAATATTTTGCAGTAATCCTATTAGCTCAGTCATCTTCGATTCGGGTGAGGTATAAATAAAATATCAAAAACTTTACATCATTTCACTTTTGTTGACTATTACTTACCGAGAAGCTTCTTACTCGTTGGGTGAGACATGATAGGATAGGCTATGCTGTAGCATCTACAATGTGAGTTTCATGAAAGGTTCATTTCTCGGTTCACATTATATGACCAATTTAATTTAAAAATGCAGAGTGAGGTGGGGACAATTTTCATGTAGTATCTCAGGAATACAGGCTAGTGGAGTATCCAACAGTAAACGTGGCTTTCAAGTCCCTCACCTAGGAAGAAAAGAGGCATGGAGAGCCTTCTTTTACATATGAATATTCAACTGTTCCAACATGATTAGTTGAGAAGATTATCCTAATCTTTATTCTTATCCTTTTATCCTTATCATTATTCACTGAGTTGTTCTGTTGAATTTGTCAAAATTAATTACTATGTGTATGTCTGTTTCATAATGATCTATTCTGTTCTAGTGTTCTATATTTGTATATATTTAAAATACTGGCTAATTGCTATATTACCAATATCATACTGTCCTAATCTTTGTAACATTTATGTAATGTTAGCCTTTCAAATTTGTTTTTATCCTTCAAAGTTTTGTTTTGTTTTGTGCTATTAAGTTCCTTTTCATTTCTGTAGAAATGTTAGAACTAGTGAGTTAATTTCTACATAAAAAGTCTGCTGGTGTTATTGAGCAAATGAACCCACTGCCCAATGTGCATAGAAGCCAATAGCTATGGCACTGGCTT
Organism: Rhinopithecus roxellana; assembly: GCF_007565055.1. Taxonomy (NCBI): domain Eukaryota; kingdom Metazoa; phylum Chordata; class Mammalia; order Primates; family Cercopithecidae; genus Rhinopithecus; species Rhinopithecus roxellana. Next base: position 122,353,446 of record NC_044558.1, on the reverse strand, counting down.
TTGAGAAAAGAAAGGCTTTCTTTTAAAGCCAGTCAGCGAGGAGACAGGAGAGGGATCAATTCTGTCTCCCCAATTTGGGCCTGGTGCAAATTTATGGGTTCAGAGGGCAAGGCAAAGGATTTAGGAATATGGCTTTGCAGGGTCTCGTTGGAGGGCTTTAAATCTGACCATTTGTGGAAAGATATATTGAGGCAGATTTTAGCACTGAATCTTCCAGGTCAGTGGAGCCCCTCATTTCTGAAAGAGTTCCAGCATCCAGGTTCCTGTTATGTCCCAGTCTTATTGGTTTAGAGGGGAGGATACATTGGTTCTGAGTGTTGTTAGAAATCAAAACTCATTTTATTATACATGCCTGGGCTACATAACTTGCAGTTTTTGCCTCTGTTACACCTAAAAGGTGACTCCACATACTGTTATCAGCAGAGTAGGCTCAGTTTGGGCTGGTTCCATGGATACAATGGGATTTGATTGAGATTGTGCTGAATCTATAGATTTACTTGAGGATAAATGACACCTTAAATAATACTGAGTTTTCCAATGATAAATAAGATATATCTTTCTACCTATTACCATCTTTTTAAAATTCTCTCAAGAATATATTGCATTTTTCAGCATACAAATTTGACCATCTTCCTTTATAGTTTTGCCTTAATATGTCATATTTCTATGTTACTGCAAATTATATTTTTAAAAATTTTATTTTCTGATTGTTGATTATTGGTACACAGAAGCACAATTATTTTTGTATGTTGATTCTGTATATTATACCTTGCCAAGCAATGTATTAGTTGTAGCGGTATTTCTGTTTTTTTTTTTTTTTCAAATTCCAAGAAATTTTCTGTGTAGATAGTCATGATGTCACCTGCGAATAAAAACAATTTCACTTCTTCTTGGCAAATATGATGCTCTTTTTTTCCTTGCCTTATTTTACTGGCCACAACCTCTTATACAATGTTAAATAGAAGTGTGAACGGTGGGCTTCCTTACTTTGCTCTTGATTTTAGGAAAAAATATTCTGTATTTGTTCTAAGTGTAATTTTAGTTCTAAATTTTTCATAAGTGCTTCTTATGAAGTTGAGGAATTTTTTTTCTAGTCCTAATTTTCTAAAAAAATTTTTATGAGACTGAGTCTTGCTCTATTGCCCAGGCTGGAGTGCAATGGTGTGATCTCAGCTCACTGCAACCTCCCGCTTCGGGTTCAAATGATTCTCCTGCCTCAGCCCCCACTCTCTAACAGACTCTGGTGTGCGTTGTTCCCCTCTCTGTGTCCATGTGTTCTCGATGTCCCACTCCCCCTTATAGTGAGAACATGTGGTATTTGGTTTTCTGTTCCTGTGTTAGTCTGCTGAGGATGATGGCTTCCAGCTTCATCCATTTCCCTGCAAAGGACATGATGCCGTTCCTTTTTATGGCTGCATAGTATTACATGGTGTATATATGTACCACATTTTCTTTATCTAGTCTGTCATTGATGGTCATTTGGATTGGGTCCATGTCTTTGCTATTGTAAATGGTGCCGCAATAAACATATACGTGCATATGTCTTTATAGTAGAATGATTTATATTCCTTTAGGTATATATCCATTAATGGAATTGCTGTGTCAAATGGTATTTTTGGTTCTAGATCCTTGAGGAATTGCCATACTGTCTTCCACAAAGGTTGAACTAATTTACATTCCCACCAACAGTGTAAAAGCATTCCTATTTCTCCACAGCCTCACAGCATCTATTGTTTCCTGACATTTTAATAATCACCATTCTGACTGCCTTGAGATGGTATCTCATTGTGGTTTTAATTTGCATTTCTCTGATGATCAGTGATGTTGAGCTTTTTTTTTCACATTTGCTGACTGTGTAAATGTTTCTTTGGAGAAGCATCTGTTCGTATCCTTTGCCCATCTTTTGAGAAGCGTCTGTTTGTATCCTTTGCCCACTTTTTGATGGAGTTGTTTTTTTCTTATAAACATGTTTAAGTGCCTTGTAAACTCTGATAGTAGACCATTGTCAGATGGGTAGATTGCAAAAATTTTCTCCCATTCTGTAGGTTGTCTGGTCACTCTGATGATAGTTTCCTTTGCTGTGCAGAAGCTCTTTAGTTTAATTGATCCCATTTGTCAATTTTGGCTTTTGTTGCCATTGCTTTTGGCATTTTACTCTTGAAGTCTTTGCCCATGCCTATGTCCTGAATGATATTGCCCAGATTTTCTTCTAGGGTTTTTATAATTTTAGGTCTTACATTTAAATCTTTAATTCATCTTGAATTAATTTTTGTGAAAGGTGTAAGGAAGGGGTCCAATTTCAGTTTTCTGCATGTGGCTAGCCAGTTTTTCCAGCACCATATACTGAATAGGAGATGCTTTCCCTATTGCTTGTTTTTGTCAGGTATGTCAAAGATCAGATGGTTGTAGACGTGTGGTGTTATTTCTGAGGTCTCTACTCTGCTCCATTGGTCTGTGTGTCTTTTTTTTTGGAACCAGTATTATGCTGTTTTGGCTACTGTAGCCTTGTAATATAGTTTGAAGTCACATAGCATGATGCCTTCAGCTTTTTCTTTTTCCTTGGGATTGTCTTGGCTATAGAGGGTCTTCTTTGATTCCACGCAAAATTTAAAATAGTTTTTTTCTAGTTCTGAGAAGAATATCAATGGTAGTTTCACGGGGATAGAATTGAATCTATAAATTACTTTGGGCAGTATGGCCATTTTTATGATATTGATTCTTCCTATCCATGAGGATGGAATGTTTTTCCATTTGCTTGTGTCCTCTCATATTACCTTGAGCAGTGGTTTGTAGTTCTCATTGAAAAGGTCCTAGGTATTTTATTCTCTTTGTAGCAATTGTGAATGTGAGTTCACTCATGATTTCACTCTCTGCTTGCCTATTGTTGGTGTAAAGGAATGCTTGTGATTTTTGCACGTTGATTTTGTATCCTGAGACTTTGCTGAAGTCATTTATCAGTTCAAGAAGTTTTTGGGCTGAGATGAAGGTGGTTTTCTAAATATAAAATAATGTTATCTGCAAGCAGAGACAACTTGATTTCCTTTCTTCCTACTTGAATACTCTATTTCTTTTTCTTGGCTGATTGCCCTGGCCAGAACTTCCAGTACTATGTTGAATAGGAGTGTTGAGATAGTGCGTCCTTGTCTTGTGCCAGTTTTCAAAGAGAATGCTTCCAGATTTTGCACACTGAATGTGATATTGGCTGTGGGTTTGTCATAAATAGTTCTTATTTTGAGATATGTTCCATCGATACCTAGTTTATTGAGTGCTTTTACACTGAAGGGATGTTGAATTTTATCAAAGGTTTTTTCTGCATCTATTGAGATAATCATGTGGTTTTTGTCTTTGGTTCTGTTTATGTGATGGATTATGCTTATTGATTTGCATATGTCAAACCAGGCTTGCATCCCAGGGATGAAGCCAACTTGATCATGGTGGATAAGTTTCTTAATGTACTGCTGGATTCAGTTTGTCAGAATTTTATTGAGGATTTTTACATTGATGTTCATCAAGGATACTGGCCTAAAGTTTTCCTTTTTTGTGGTGTCTCTTCCTGGTTTTGGTATCAGGATGATGCTCGCTTCATAAAATAAGTTACAGAGGAATCCCTTCTTTTCAATTGTTTGGAATACTTTCAGAAGGAACAGTATTAGCTCCTCTTTGTATTTCTCATATAATTCAGCAATGAATCCATCTGGTCCTGGGCTTTTTTTGGTTAGTAGGCTATTAATTACTGCCTCAATTTCACAGCTTGCTATTGGTCTATTCAGGGATTCAACTTCTTCCTGGTTTAGTCTTGGTAGGGTGTAAGTATCCAGGATTTATAAATTTCTTCTAGATTTTCTAGTTTATTTGTATAGAGTTGTTGACAGTATTCTCTGATGGTAGTTTGTATTTCTGCGGTGATATCCCTTTTATTTTTTTTATTGTGTCTACTTGATTCTTCTCTTTCTTCTTCTTCTTTATTAGTCTAGCTAGTTGTCTATCTATTTTGTTAATTTTTTCAAAAAACCAACTCCTTGATTCATTGATTTTTTGGGGGAGGGTTTTGCATGTCTCTATCTCCTTCTGTTCTTCTCTGATCTTAGTTATTTCTTGTCTTCTGCTAGCTTTTGGATTAGTTTGCTCTTGTCTCTCTAGCTCTTTTAATTGTGATTTTAAGGTGTCAATTTGAGATCTTTCTAGCTGTCTGATGTGGGCGTTTAGTGCTATAAATTTCCCTGTTAACACTGTTTTAGCTGTGTCACAGAGGTTGTGGTATGTTGTCTCTTTGTTTCAAATAACTTCTTGATTTCTACCTTAATTTCATTATTTACCCAGGAGTCATTCAGGAGCAGGTTGTTCAGTTTCCATGAAATTGTGTGGTTTCGAATGAGCTTCTTAATCCTGAGTTCTAATTTGATAGCACTGTGGGCTGAGAGACTGTTTATGATTTCAGTTCTTTTGCATTTGCTGAGGAGCATTTTACTTCCAATTATGTGGTTGATTTTAGAATAAATGCCATATGTCTGTGAGAAGAATGTATATTCTGTTGATTTGGGGTAGACAGTTCTGTGGATGTCTACTAGATCCACTTGACCCAGTAGTGAGTTCAAATCCTGAATATCTTTGTTAATTTTCTGTCTTGTTGATCTGTCTAATACTGACAGCAGGGTGTTAAAGTCTCCCACTATTATTGTGTGGGAGTCTAAGTCTCTTTGTAGGTCTCTAAGAACTTGCTTTATGAATCTGGGTGTTCCTGTATGTGGTGCATATATATTTAGAATAGTTAGCTCTTCTTGTTGATTTGTTCCCTTTACCACTATGTAATGCCCTTCTTTGTCTTTTTTGATCTTTCTTGGTATATAGTCTGTTTTGTCAGAGACTAGGATTACAACTCCAGCATTTTGTTTTTGCTCTCCATTTGCTTGGTATATTTTCCTCCATCCGTTTATTTTGAGCCTGTGTGTGTCTTTGCATGTAAGATGGGTCTCCTGAATACATCACACCAATGGGGTCTTGATGCCTTATCCAGTTTGCCAGTCTGTGTCTTTTAATTGGGATATTTAGCCCATTTACATTTAAGGTTAATATTGTTACATATGAATTTGATTCTGTCATCATGACGCTATTTGGTTATTTTGCACACTAGTTGATCCAGTTTCTCCACAGTGTCATTGGTCTTTGTATTTTGGTGTGTTTTTTGCAGTAGTTGGTACCAGTTTTACCTCTCCATGTTCAGTGCTTCTTTCAGGAGCTCCTGCAGGGCAGGCTTAGTGGTAACAAAATACCTTAGCATTTGGCTTGTCTGGAAAGGATTTTATTTCTCCTTTGCTTATGAAGCTTAGCTTGGTAGGGCATGAAATTCTGGGTTGAAAATTCTTGTCTTTAAGAATGTTGAATACTGGCCCCCAATCTCTTCAGGCTTGTAGAGTTTCTGCTGAGAGGTCCTCTGTTAGTCTGATGGGCTTCCCTTTATAGGTGACCTGGCCTTTCTCTCTCTGGCTGCCCTTAACAGTTTTCCCTTTATTTCGACCTTGAAAATTTGATGATTATGTGTCTTGGGGTTGATCTTCTTGTGCAGTATCTTTTTTTATGAGATGAAGTCTCGCTCTGTCACCCAGGCTGGAGTGCAGTGGTGTGATCTTGGCTCACTGCAAGCTCCACCTTCCGGGTTTACGCCATTCTCCTCCCTCAGCCTCCTGAGTAGCTGGGACTACAGGCGCATGCCACCACACCCGGCTAATTTTTTGTATTTTTAGTAGAGACGGGGTTTCACTATGTTAGCCAGGATGATCTTGATCTACTAACTTCATGATCCGCCCTCCTTGGCCCCCCAAAGTGCTGGGATTACTCGTGTAGTATCTTAATGGTGTTCTCTATTTCCTGAATTTGCATGTTGGCCTGTATTGCTAGGTTGGGGAAGTTTTCCTGGATAATATCCTGAAGTGTGTCCTCCAGCTTGTTTCCATTCTCCCTGTCTCCTTCTGGTACTCCAATCAATCGTAGGTTTGGTCTTTTCATGAAGTCCCATGTTTCCTGGAGGTTTTGTTCATTCCTTTTCATTCTTTTTCCTCTCTTCTTGTCTGCATGTCTTATTTCAGTAAAGTGGTCTTCAAACACTGATATCCTTTCTTCCACTTGGGCGATTCAGCTGTTGATACTAGTGTATGCTTCACGAAGTTCTCATGCTGTGTTTTCCAGCTCCTTCAAGTTGTTTATATTCCTCTCTAAACTGGTTATTCTAGTTAGCAATTCTTCTAACCTTTTATCAAGGTTCTTAGCTTCTTCACATTGGGTTAGAGCCTACTCCTTTGCCTCAGTAATAGCTTTTTATTATCCATCTTCTGAAGCTTACTTCTGTCAATTCATCCATCTGATCCTCTGTCCAGTTCTGTGCCGTTGCTGGAGAGACACTGTGATCATTTGGAGAAGAGGCACTTTGGGCTTTTGCGTTTTCAGCATTTTTTTTGTTGATTCTTTCTCATCTTCATGAGTTTGTCTAGTTTCAGTCTTTGAGACTGCTGACCCTTGGATGGGGATTTTGTGGGGGCCTTTTTTGTTGTTGTTGTTGAAGCTGTTCTATCACTTTTTGCTCTTTTTATTTTTTTATTTTATTTATTTATTTTTTTTGAGTAGGAATCTGACTCTGTCAGCCATGCTGGAATGTAGTGGTGCCATCTCAGCTCACTGCAACCTCCACCTCCCGGGTTCAAGTGATTCTCCTGCCTCAGTGTCCTGAGTAGCTGGGATTACAGGAGCCTGCCACCATGCCCAGGGAATTTTTGTAGTTTTTGTAGAGATGGGGTTTCACTATGTTGGCTAGGCTGGTCTCGAACTCCTGACCTAAAGTGATCTGCCCACCTCGGCCTCCCAGTGTTTGGATTACAGGCATGAGTCACTGCACCCAGCCTTTGTTTTTCCTTCAGTAGTCAGGTCCTTCTTCTGTAGGGCTGCTGTAGTTTGTTGGGGTTTCACTTCAGGCCCTATTCATCTGATTCACTCCCGTGTCTGGAGATGTCACTCAAGGAGGCTGGAGAACAGCAAAGATGAGTGCCTGCTCTTTCTTCTTGGACCTCTGACCTCGAGGGGCATCACCAACCTGATGCCAGTAGGATTACTCCTGTATAGGGTGTCTGACAACCCCTTTTGGAAGGTCTCACGCAGTTGGGTGGCACGGGGAACAGAACCCATGAGTGAGTGGGATCTTCAGATCTGTGGGTTGCACAGTTCCGTGGAAAAACATAATTTCCCCAGTTGGGTAGCATGCTCATTCATCCCTCCCTTGGCTGGGGGTAGGGGGTTCCCCTTCCCCGTGTAGCTCTCAGGTGGGCCTCTGCACCACACTGTTCTTCTTTCTCTCTGTGAGTCAAGCCAGCCTTCTAGTCAACTTTGATGGGAGAACCTGGATACCTTGGTTTCCAGTGAAGGATTCACATGTTTCTTTTTCTTTATATTTCTTTGTGTTTATATTTCTTTATGTTTCTTTTTCAGATGGGAGCCTCTGAAAGCTGCTGCTTCTAGGCAGCCATCTTGGCACCGCCCCTCTAAGCACTATTTTGACTGTAACCACGTAAGTTGGTTTGTTATTATTTTCATTTTGTTAAAAATGGTGCTAGTTTCCCTTGAGACTTTGTTTTTCATGCATTTAGAAACGTGTTGTTTAATATTTAAATATCTGGGAATTCTAGATTATCTTTTTCTTATTGATTTCTCATTTAAGTTTCTTATGGCCAGATAACAAAGAGTTCTGTATTTTCAGCGCTTTAAAGATGTTAGATTGCTTTTAGCTTCCATGGTTTCTGATGAGAAATCTGTTCCCATTTGAATTATTGTTTGTGTGTCACATTTCATTTTTCTCTGAATTTATCTATTTTTTTTCTTTAGAATTGGGTTTCATCAATTTGATTATAATTTGTTCAAGCACAGCTTTCTCTGACTTTATTATTTTTGGAATTTACTGTGCAGCCTCTTGAATCCATAAATTTATGGGTTTTACTAAATTTTGGAAGTTGCTGAAGTTTTTTTCAAATATCTTTTATGCCGTAATACCTTTACCCCCTTTCTTTGAGATTTTAATGTTATCAGTGTTGACCACATCTAATCTTTAGGGTCAGATGTCCTCCTACTCTGGACTTTTAATTGACCTGACTCGTATGACAAACTCATATTAAAGAATATCAGATTTTAGGTTTCTTTATCCTGGCTTGATAAAATCCACTGTCTCAGGACTTTTCTTCTAAATAGAAAAGTAGTCTGAAGGCTCGTGCTGATTTATTTTAAGACTGTAGGATTTCCGTTCTGCCAGTTAATATTTTTTCACTTTCTCTTTCTATTTTCTTTTTATATCAAATACATTTCAGCATGAAATTTTGTGATGGACTGTTAGTCTGATGTACACAATTTAGCCAGGAATAAATATTAGTGGATTCAAAATAGACACTCAAACTATCTGTCCAGATTTTTTTAGTGTTGTTGGTTTTTTTCTTCTGTTTTGTTTTCAAATTCCAACTGATGAATGAAAGCAGCTGCCTAGAGAATAATGAGGTGGGTGCCAAACCTGGGCTGGTCAAAGGAGGAGTTATAGCACCTGTGCCATGCTATAACTTAGATAAATGACCTTATCTAAGCCCATTGCTTCAAATGCCACTGAAACTGGTGAACTTATCTTTTAGGAATGGAGGGGCTATAAAGACATTTGATGAAAGAAAACTAAGAGGATTTGCCACCGGAAGGTCTACCTTTTAAAAGGGGGCTAAAGAAAATTCTCTAGCCAAGAAAAAAAAAAGATTAAAAAAGAAAGTTTAAAACACCAAGATTAAAGAAACCACAATGAAAAGGGAAAAACGAATAAATTCATCTTCCTTTTCCTCTTCAGTTTGGTAAATGTATCTGACAGTTGAAGTTAAAATTATGACATTATCAGATGTGATTGTAAACTTGGTTTCAGTGGCATTTGAAGCCATGGGCTTAGACAAGGTCGCTTAGGAATAGTGTAGCTATCAGGACAATTCAGACCTCTGAGACAGCCATGTGGAAACTTGACACAGCAAGCAAATAATGGGGAGCCCCACCCAATGACTATCTTCACACTAGCAGCTCTCAGTGAAGGCTTCTGTATTTGGCCATTCTTGTATTGCCATAAAGAAGTAATGGGGCCAGGCACGGAGGCTCACACCTGTAATCCCAGCACTTTGAGAGGCTGAGGGGGGCGGATCACGAGGTCATGAGATTGAGACCACCCTGGCCAACACGGAGAAATCCTGTCTCTACTAAAAATACAAAAAATTAGCTGGGCATGGTGGCGGCTGCCTCTTGTCCCAGCTACTCAGGAGGCAGAGGCAAGAGAATCACTTGAAGCCGGGAGGTGGTGGTTGCAGTGAGCTGAGATTGCACCACCACACTCCAGCCTGACAGGAGACTCCATCTAAAAAAAAAAAAAAGAAAGTAAGGTAATTAACAAAAGAAATTCAATTAGCTCATAGTTCTCATAGTTCTGCAGAGTTACAGGCATGGCGCCAGTATCTGGTTAGCTTCTGATGAAGCTTCTGGAAGTTTACAATCATGGCAAGAGGCAAAGGGGAAGAAGGCGTGTTCCATGGTGAGAGTGGGAGCAAGTAGGGGAGGTGCCACACACTTTTAAACCACCAGATCTTGCATTAACTCAGAGCAAGAACTCACTAATCACCAAGGGAATGGTGCTAAACCAGAGGTGTCCAATCTTTTGGCTTCCCTAGGCCACACTGGAAGAAAAAGAATTGTTTTGGGCCATACATAAAATATACTAATGATAGGGGATGAGCTAAAAAATTGCAAAAAACCTCAATGTTTTAAGAAAGTTTACGAATTTGTATTGGTCCATATTCAAAGCCGTTCTGGGCTGCACACGGACTGCTGGCCATGGGTTGGACAAGCTTGTGCTACACCATTCATGAGGAATCTGCCCCGTGATCCAATCACCTCCCACCAGGTCCTATCCCCAACACCGGGAATCACATTTCAACATGAGGTTTTCAGGGGGCAAACATCCAAACCATATCAGCTTCCCTGTGCCAAGCATGGATGGAGCTGAGAACCTTACATGGGTTACTTACAAAATGTACATGTTTTATACAATATTATTAATTGTACAAAATAATTACTTTCTACCAAAAGTTAATTGTACAAAATATTAATTAAAATATTTAATGTAAAATTTGTACAATGTATATAAAAATATAAACGTCCCATAAAGTTTGATAATAGCATATGCCATTTTATTTCTCTAATATAGAAACTCTTCAATACTCAGCAACTTTGTTCACATTAGACCACTTTTATTTGAAATTATTCATATGTTGGGCCATAAACCTGCCATTTTACTCTGTGATTTTTGCTTATCTGTTTTTTTTTTCTTATTTTATCATTGTTGTTTTCTGTGTCTTACCTTCATGTGTTAATTTAAATTTTTTTTATTAGAATTCCATTGAGGTTTATCTGTGGTATTTTTGAGTATATCTCTGTGTGCAGACATTTTAGTGGATGCTATAGGTTTTACATCACATGTAATAACTTATCATGGTTTAATAGGGTCAAAATTTTAGTACTTTGAAAGATGTATGGAAACCTTATTCCTTGATTCCCTGTATGTCTCTTTACCCTCCTCTGTTCCTTATATATTTGTCTTAAATATTTATCTATATACACTTAGAATCACATCTGATAATGTCATAATTTTAACTTCAACTGTCAAATAAAGTTACCAAACTGAAGAGGAAAAGAAAGATGAAGTTATTCATTTTTTCTCTTTCCATTGTGTTATCTTTAATTTTGGTGTTTTAAAGTTTCTTTCTTAATCTTTTTTTTTTTTTTTTTCCTGGCTAGAGAATTTTCTTGAGCCCCTTTTTAAAAAGTAGACCTTCTGGTGACAAGTCCTCTCAGTTTTCTTTCATCAAATGTCTTTATAGCCCTTCCATTCCTAAAAGATAAATTCACCAGATATAAAAACCAGAATTGAAAGTTATTTTATTTCATCACATAGACAGTGTTGTACCACTTTTCTATGGCTTTCATCCTTTTCTGATGTTTCCTACTTCCATTTGTATTGTTTTCACTCCTATAGATAAGCTGTTTCCTCTAGCTGCTTTCAAAATTTGTTCTTTCTTTTAATTTTCGGATATTTTACCATGGTATACCTTAGTTTGGATTCTTTGTGTTTATCTTGGTTAGTGTTATGCACTGAAAGTTTGTGCCCCCTCAAAATTCACATGTAGATATCCTAAATTCAATGTGATGTTATTCGGAGATTAGGTCCTTGGGAGGTAATTAGGGTTAGATTAAGTCATGAGGGTGTGTCCCTCATGTTGAGATCAGAGGCCTTAAAAAAGAGAGAGAGAGGGAGAGAGAGGGAGAGAGAGAATGAGACAAGAGATATCTTTTTCTTCTCTCCAACATGTGAGGATACAATGAGATGATGTCCATCTACAGCCAAAAACTGTCTTCAGCAGAACTCAACTATGCTGGCATTCTGATCACGGTCTTCCAGCTTCTAATATTGTGACAACACATTTCTGTTTTTATAAACCACCCATTCTATAGTATTCTGATACAGTAGCCTAAAATGGCTAAGAGATTTTGAGTTTGCTTGAATTTAGAAATCTGTGAGTTTTTGCCCATTGCCAAATTAAGGAAGTTTTCAGTCTTTGAGACCTTTCTCAAAGTTGCCTATTTCTTCTCTCCTTCTGGGACTCTGAAAACACAAAACTTAGGCCTTCAGTTATAACACTACAGGTCCCTGAAACTGTGTTTATAGTTTTTTCCTGCGTATATTCTTGAATTTTTTTATGTGGTTTCTGTAAGTTTCAGTTCTAAAATTTCCATTTAGTTCTTTCATATATTTTAATTTCTTGGCTGAGATTATTTTTTAAATTTGCGTCATATATGTTTGTAAGTAATATACTGGAAGCATTTTTACGATGACTGCTTTAAAATCTTTGCTGAATAATTCTAACATCTTTGTCATTTTTGTTCTGGAAACTTCTAATTATCTTTTACATTCAAGTTGAGATTTTTCCTGGTTCTTCGTATACCAAATGATTTCTAAATGAACCAGGACATTTTATTATGAGACTCTGAAACTTATTTACCCCTTCTGTCTTAGCTAGCTTCCTCAGACACTACTCCAGCAAAGGAAGGGAGTGAGGGAGGGACACTGCATTACTGCCAGGGGATGGTAGAAATAAAGGTTTCCTCTCAATCTCTGTGGACACCTAGGCAGGGGAAGTTTCTTCATTACTGCTGGCTGGAGGGTGGGTTCTGGCTCACCACTAGGCCTCCACTGATAGCCTGTCTAGGGAGCAGAAGTGCCTTGCTACTGTTACCCACATGGCCTCCACAAGCACTACCTGGTATGGAAAGGAGGGTGCTTCTTCGTTGCTGCTTTTAGAGTAGATCCAGCTCTCCATTTGCTCTCCAGTCATATCAAGGTGTGGAGGGAGAATGAGGGTCTTATTACCACAAATTGGGGATGAAAGTTCCAACTTCTGCTATTCTGAGATGCTATTCTGGAGGAGGGTTGGGACACCTTGTCACGGCCTGGCAGGTGTAAATATCTAAAGATCTAAGCCCTCCACTTGAGGTAATAGTGTTTTCTGTGGTATTTGGCTTTTGGTAGAGTGATTATTGTCTAAACGTTTTCTGCTTTGGTAGACTATTTCCTTGACCTTTGGCTAAAATAATAGGCTTTGCTGGGAAATTCTCATATGTGCCTGTTAGTATTTCTATGTTGAAGGCATTTCCAACTAAAAGTCTGCAAATTATAAAGTGAAAAAAACTTAGAGAATTATTCACTGTGCAATTTATTGAGTCCCTACCACATCTGCCTTGGTCTCTCCAGGTCTGAGTTGTCATATATTTTATACATAATGTTCAGGGTTTATAGTTGTTCTTAGTAGAAGGAATAGGGCAAACTACATTGACTCCATTTTTCTGGAAGCAGACATTGGTTTACTTTCTGTAAGAAAGCAGTCGGTGAATTTCTGTCCAAATTCTCTGCCTTTTCAAGAGAAACTGGGCTTTACTTCCCAGATTAACATCTGAGCAACAATAGACTTACAGGTGGCATTACTTTCTATATAGGTAGAGAATAGGCTGAATATTAAATGTTAAGGAGCAGAATCATTGGAATTGAAATGAAGGAGACTTCGTTTTTATTCGTGTTAACCAGCCTCCTGATGATATGCAACAGTGCATTTGTTCATCAATATACCTTTTGGACGACCTTTCTGCTTCTTTTTTGAATGGTTCTAATGCTAAAGAAAGCAAATGTTTATCAAATAATCTATTTTTTAGATAATTCATTATTATAAGTTAATTCATTATTAGAAAGATAATTTGTTACTAGAAGATAATTCATTATTAGAAAGAACAAAACGAGTCTTTTCTAATAAAAGAATAAATAAACAAATGTATTGAACTTTTGTTGTATATCATGTAGGGTAATTTTATATACATGTTGCATTTTACAAGAATTAAATCATGTAATTTTGTATACATCATGTAGGGTAATTTTATATACATTTTATATACATTACACATTTAATTCTTGTACGTAGCCCTCTGCCTTAGCCAATTCAAGCTGTTATTAACAAAATATCTTATCTTGGATAATTTATAAATAATACAAATGTATTTCTCATAGCTCTGGATTCTGGAAAGTTGAAGACTGAGATGGTACCAGATTCGGGGTTGAGTGAGAGCCCATTCCAAACAGACAATTTCTCCTGGCTTCTCTCTCATGAGGCAGAAGTGTGAAAGAAGAATGAACATTGAGTCCTTACATGTCAAAAGAGATGGAACAGCTCAGCAGCCTTTGGGAGCCTCTTTTTGTAGGGAAATTGATCCCATTCATGAAAGTAGAGTCCACATGACTTAGTCACTTCCCCAAAGGCTCCATCTCTTAACACTATTGCATAGGGAATTAAGTTTCAACATAGGGAATTAAATTTCAACATAAATTTATTTTGTAGAGACATAAACATTCAAACTAGAGCATTCTGTCCCTGGTCATTCCCCCAAATATATGCTCTTCTCACATACTAAATACATTTATTTCTTCTCCAAAATCCCCAAAGTCTTAACTTATTCCAGCATCCACTTTAAAATCTAAATCCAAAGTCTCATCTAAATATCATCAAAATCAGATATGGTGTGGCCAGTTTTCTAATACTGAACCATCTTTAACATCCTCATCCTCTTTCAACATGGTTTATTATTCTTTTAGCATACTGTTCATTTGTTTATGTACTATTGAATAGTTTCCTTAGCAGAGTATCCTTGTTGTCCTATGTATGTTGTTTAATGAAACTCACAATGAATTCAGAAACTTGTTGTTTCCTGTACTTAAAAAATTTAAATAAGAATTATGTGCTTTTGGCCGGGCGCGGTGGCTCAAGCCTGTAATCCCAGCACTTTGGGAGGCCGAGACGGGCGGATCAAGAGGTCAGGAGATCGAGACCACCCTGGCTAACACGGTGAAACCCCGTCTCTACTAAAAAAAAAATACAAAAAACTAGCCAGGCGAGGTGGCAGGCACCTGTAGTCCCAGCTACTTGGGAGGCTGAGGCAGGAGAATGCGTGAACCCGGGAGGCGGAGCTTGCAGTGAGCTGAGATCCGGCCACTGCACTCCAGCCCTGGCGACAGAGTGAGACTCCATCTCAAAAAAAAAAAAAAGAATTATGTGCTTTTAATGATAAAATTTAGATATTAAAATTTCCTGTATTCAGTGACATTGGAGGTGATAATGAGAGGTGTTTGGAGATAGTTACCTATCAAATTCTTTTGCTTCTCAGGGTTATTTTCTATCCAACTTTCCCTCAGCATCTTGAGTTAAATTTGGTAGTCCATGTTATCTGACAATAATACTGATATTGCTGGAACTTTCACAACAAGAACAGAGTTTTACTCAAATTTCTTGCCCTTTAAATTACATTATGCTGCACCCTTTATGAAATCCACTTAAGTTTTTATAAAGAATGGTGAAGGACTTAGGGAGGAAGAGAAATGAGCGATGAAAAAAGGGGAGAAAAGAGAATAGTGAGTTTCATGGAGAAGAGATCTAGAACCACATTTATGCCCCTAGAAACCAGGATTAATAGTTGTGGAAATTTTAAGAATTCCCCAGCACCTGCAACTCCCTCTCATTTGTTATATATTCCTTGTTTTCCTAAAGTTACAAGAATATCAATGAAAGATGTGAAAATAATTTTAAGAATTTGCATTCATGCTATGCTATCTAGGACAGAAGAGGAGCAATGGAACTCTTTCCCTTTGGCAGCTAGCTTTATTAAGATAAAGGAGGAGGGAAGCCTGATGGAAGCATCAGTGAACAGGAGTCCCAGATATTCTTAGATTGTATTAATGGCCCTCAAATTCCAGACTCAGAAACACCCACAAAGAGAAGCAACAACCAGAAATTGCATGCTATTACTATTTTATTGGTATACTGAAGAAAGAGTTATGACCACATTATTTCAATGTAATGGCTTTCTGAAGGAAGTTATCTTCTTATTTATTTTCTGAAACAAACAAACAAATAAGGAAATTTATACACAAGATACAACATAGCAAAATGTATCTAATCCCTTGATGATATTAGTAAAGTAAATTATTGCTTTCAAGATTAAGAAAACAGATTATTTTTATGGTGTTTATGTTTTGGCTACTGTTCAAAACATTCAAGGTTATATTTATGAAAATGACTGCAACTTGAACCTCCAGTAGTGAAAAACTAATACAGACCTACATCTCAATTAACAGTGGTTGATTGAAGAAATCATGGTACAGTCACACAAGAGAGTAGTATACAATTGTAACAACAAAATAAAAATGTACAAATAAATCACCAAGAAGATCTATGTCTCTGTGAAATGACAAAGTTATCTGAGACATATATTATTTGAAATAAGCAAATACAGATCTGCATTTAAAATAATATATCATTTGTGGGAAAAATAATGACATACGCTTATATACATATACATATTTCCAGGAGGATGTTCAAAAAATTAATGGTGGTGACATTTGGTGAGGGGTGTGGGTAAGTAGGATAAGGCATCACTTTAAGATTTAGCTTCATACCATTCTGTTCAGTTAGATTTTTTTCCTTGAGGATGTACTAATTTCAAAATAAGTATTTTAAAAATTAAATACGATATAGGAGCATCAAGTTCAAGTATCATTTAGCAGGGACACTGGACCTGAGAGGCTGGTGTGAGGCAGAACTGAGCAAAGAGTGCTGTGGTGGAAACCAGAGAGAAACCTGAGATGGAGAGTCCTTGGGCCTGAGAGAGCAGACTCAAAGCGGGAGGCAGAGCACCAAAGGGAGAACACACCCCACTTCCTCATTACCAACTCATTTTAAGGAGACAAGTCATCTTAAGAAAAAAGTTGGAGAGGTCAGTATTTCATAAGAAATACTTTGAACTGCTTGTTAAAAATACAAGGACTTGCAACCTTATCCAAGAATACCTGAATACAAATCTTTAGAAATGGGGTTCAGGATTATGTAATTTCAACATATTTCCAATTGATTCGTGAACACAATAAAGTTTGAGAACAGTAACAGCTTGGGCATTTAATGGAGAATGAACTGGAATCATACCTGTCATTGAATTCTAGATTACCACTAGGGTGTCTGGTCCTGGAGATGTCTTGGCGGCCTGTCTCCCTGGAAGAATGCTGGTACTTCCTCCAGCCTTACAGCAGGAAGTCGGGGTAGAGGGCGGTGAAGGTCTGCTCGTCGGGGTCGTTGTTGTTGATTTTGAAAAGGAAGTGGGAGAGGATAGTGGTGATGGCCTCCTGGTTGTGGTGGTCTCTGCTGAGGACCATTATCTTGGTTACAGCTATCACCAGGGAGTCTGGGTAGGAGTCCTTCAGGTGGAGGTCTCTGGGGTCCCTGATCTGGGCTCTGACTTGAGTCCTCTACATCTGTGTGAGTAATTAATGGACAAGAATGCATGAGCTCAGTGAAGAAAAACTCTCCTCTCTATACTTCTCTCACCTTATCACACAGCCCTGTTCTCCCCAAACCTGCCGCTTGACTGTCATCTTCCTTTGTGCCCACTGTTTTTTTTTTTTTTTTTTTTCCTTTTTATGCAGCTGTCTGCTTAATCCATGTAAGAGTGATGTGGAAAGTCTCATTTATTTGCTCCTGTGACAAGTATGGTTCCATAAATTTGAAAAGAGGGGTTCTTGCATATCTTAGAATTGCCAGAGGGTATCGCCAAGGACAGAAAAAAAAGCAAAAATATTATAGCTTTCAGTTATGTTACTGGTTATTTTTTTTGGTTGCTGTAATAACTTACAAACTGTGACTCCATCTCTGGGCACCTAAGCCCTATGCAGAAACTAGAGCTGATTTCCCAGGCTCCTGGAACCAAGTAGAGATACTAAGAGACAGAAGAGAAAGACGATGTGAAAGCCTGCACAGGGTCACTAAACAGCTGTGGCAAGTATTTATCATCTGTAGTGACACAGCTGAGTGGGTCAACACAGAGAAAAGACATTCATGCACGGTTTTTTTTGTTTTGTTTTGCCTTACTCCCTGAAGCCACATAACTGTGCAGGGGAACACTGGGGAAGAAAGAAGCAGTTAAGGATGGAGGAGTCAGAATGAGAACACGTCTCATTTGTTCATCATCTCTCAGCAGTCATTCCAGCCTGGGAAAAAAACCTGCCCACTCCGAATGTCCTCAAAGCCAGGCATCTCTGTATTCAAGTTGGTGGCCTGGCTCATGGTCCCCAGAATCAAAGATGGGTAAGAATTGTCTATATATTTAGGGGCACTAGTATTAATCAATACCTGACCCCTCTTACCACCTCCTCACAAAAAAAAAATGAGAAGAAGACACTGAAAAAACTTTTAAAAATTCTAGTGGAAAAAAAGAGAAAAGAAATTGATTGAGGATCATTGGGATTTACCTGGTGTGGTGGGAGTAAAGTTTTCAGAGATCACATCTAGAAAAAGAAGTACAGGATGAAGTAAACATGACCTCATAAATCTTTCAGGGCTCACAGTGGTCTATAGGGAAAGGGGCCTTCTGGCCACACCCTGTGCATCGTAAGTTACCTTGTCAACCATCTTCTGTGAAGCTGCTGGAAGGGGAGGAAGATGTTAGGGGAGACAGGATTGTTACTACCACTGAACATCAACCATGAACTCAACATAGAAGAGTCCCTTTTTGTCATCCTTAGGATCCCTCAAACCCTAATGCTAATTTAGGCAAACTGCTCTGGGTATTTTCAAGTCATATTTTAGTTCTTCTACCTTCTTTCTTCTCTAAATATTTTGATCATATTCACAAGCTTCCCCAAGAGGAGCAACCGGGAGTAAATATTTGGACACAATCGTGTACATGTACTGCCAGCAACATATTGAAATTTTAAATGTGATTGGAAGAAAAATGGGAATTTGGGGACCTGATATTTCTATACCACTACGTAGAAAGACACAAATTTATTTTCCAGTCCTCTATGTCTGAAAGTACTCTGCTGTTTGTTTATCTCTTTCATTGATGCTACATCCCCTGTACAGCAAAGACACTATCATCACTGTCCACTGAGATTACTGTAGGATCTTCACAGCTGGACTTCCCTGGATCAGTCTTGCATTCTCCATTGCATCCTTCACAGCACAGCCAGGTCTTTCTAAAAATACAAATCTTACTTTGTCATTCCTCTAATTGAAATTCTCTATTTGGTTCCAAGTGTGTATTAAATAAAGTATCAGGCCTTGGGATGGAATGAGGGCACAATAGATGTCATCCTTGGAATGAGAGCTCTGAAGCCTTACCCTTCTTCTCAACCTCCTTCCTTCCATCCAGCTCTCCTCTGCAGTGGTGTGGGGTGAACCCCTGAGGCCCAAGAATAGTCACAACCCCTCATCCCACTCCCCATTTCCCTTAAAAAATTTTTTTTTTTTTTTTTTTTTTTTACCATTATCTGTGCTCTGAGCTGAGCTCAGAGCCAGCAGGACCACTGACAGCAGGACCAGCAGCATCTTGAAGGAGGCTCTGGAGTTGCTCCCAACTCTGTGCTGAGAGAAACATGGCAGCTCCCTTTATAAGCATGAGCAAAACAATGGCACCTTTGAGCTCCATACTGGGAAGATTAGGTTTTGCTTTCCTCTCATAAAGTTGAATGCATCTCTCATTACTTTTTGGGACTTTAGCCCAGCAGGATGTGGTGGTAGGATGTGGTTAGGGACAACATGTGACTTCAGCATAGTTTCTGAAGGAACAGTATCCAAGCAATCAGCACAAATACTACAACTGAAGTTTGGTCATCATTTTATTTTCAATCGGGTTAGACAGTTATTTGGTCCTTCCCCTGCATTGGTTGTCTGTGTGCACATGAGCTCACATTTGTATATGTGTGTCAGCAGTGATCCTATAGTCAGAAGTGAAAATGATTAATATCTCTAGCTATTTGTATAGCATAAATTCCATTTTTATGGCATATATACCTATATGCATGATATGTAGCTTAATTTCATAATAATATCGAGATCATTTCTGTTTAATGTTGAGTTGTGTGAGGACAACACACACTTGGGCACACATGGATGACAGATGGTTTACCCTCAGGCTACTCTGGCCCAAAGAGATTAAGATTCTCCTAATCTAGCACTAACCAGAGATACTTTATTGTTGTAGAACACAGATATTAAAACATTCTATCTTTATTAATATCCTGGGGGTTAGTAAAGCAAAACTGGCCACAGAAAGCACCATTAGATTTCTGCACAGAACAGTGTGAATACACAGTTCCTTCAACAAGGAACTGTATATGTTATGTCCCTAAGACTTCTTCCATGGTCTTTCTCTTTTCTAGAATGTTCTGTAAGATTCAGTTTAGGTCTTATTTCTTGTACCAAATATTTTAATCACACTGACTGATTATTGAGTGGACACAATAATACAATCTAATTAGATAGTATCATAGTCTGTTGAAAGTCTCAAGTATTACATTGATTTTCTATTTTTTAATTAGTTTCCATGCTATTTGCTTCTCAGATTGCCTTCACCAAAGATTATTTTCTCTGTAATATTATTATACTCATTCTTCTTCACTCTTGTGCTGAACCATACTTGTTGATATGTTATATTGTGAATCAATCCTCCCTATGCCTATGTTTTATATCTGGCTGCTTTCTTCATGCGTTCTGGTAGAAATCTTTATTTAATTTTCTAAACAAGGTTCTATACTTTTCTTCACTTGCTTTCTTCATTTTTGTTTTTAAAATTTGGCACCAAGATACTGTGTTTCCAAAAAGTTTTGTAGGGTCCTGTGTTGGTAGCTCAAGCTTCATCTGCTGATTTTTCTGTTCTATCTAGTGGTTTTCTGCTTATATTTTCGTGGAACAGCTACATCAATCAGTATCACCAGCTGCCACTTTTCGTTACAGGCCTTGTGTAGGTCTTGTATTTTTGTTACATTTTTGTACAGGGCTAGTGATAATTTGAGGATAGCTTGGTTGTAAGTATGACATGATCGGGGGAATGTGACTGGAAATCTTAAAGACAGGCCTCTTGACCATTGTGGATGAGTGGATCATGTGCTGTGCAGATGAAAGTCTGGTCTGGTTCTTCTGAAGTGTTGGAGGTAATATTACAGGAAGATTTTCTAATCAATGGTGTTTGTTATGGATAACTTTACTTTGGCAAGGTGACCAAAAAATAAATATTTTCTCTGTCATAATCATGGACATATTTTGAAAGTGAAATATATTATGAGTTAGCAATTCTCTGTGTGGGAAGCAGAAAAGTTCTAGTTGTGCTTTATGGGTTTTATGGGTTAGAGAGAGTAGTTGTTTGGGTCTACAGATCTAGCTGTGTTACTGGGATTGCTGTCTCTGATTTCACCAGACACCGTTTAACGTGGGAACTGGAGATAAGCAGTCCTGCCTAGGTGGCTCACAGTAGGCCATCAGCTAGGAAAGGAAGGTCAGGTAGAAGGAGCAGAGGGGAGTTCCAGGCAAACATGATTCACCGTGTGGGTGGCTGTGTCTCAGTAGGATAGGGCACTGGTCAGAGTCATGAAGCCCTGATTCCAGACTCTAGCTCCCAGATGACATTTCTAGACACACACTGATCTGGAACGAAACCTACTGCATTGAAGGGAAGAGCCAAATCATGGAAGAACCAATCACCTGCTGACTAAAGAGCACTTGGGCCTTGAATAACCTGCAGTGATATCCAGGTAGTATGGTGTGGGCCTTGAGTGAGACTCTGAGATGTGCTGGTTTCAAGTGAGACCCAACACATTCCTAGCTGTGGTGGGTATGGTCAGAGACTCTCCAGCCTGAGAAAAGCAGAGAGAAAAAGTAAAGGGGACTTTGTCTTGAACCTTAGGTACCAGGTCAGCCACAGAGGGGTATAATAGCAAGTGGGCTATTGGGGTCCCCAATTCCAGGCCCTGGCTCTTGGACAGCATTTCTGGACCTGCTCTGGGCCAGAGGGGGAGCCCACCACTAGGAAAGGTGAGTTCTAGACCAGGCAGCATTATTCACCACAGGCTGAATGAAGAGCCCTTGGTCCTTAAGTGAACATCAGTGGTAGCCTGAGAGTATTCCCAAAGGTCTGTGGTGATGGTGGCCATGGGGTAAGGTGCCTCTGCATATGAAAAGGGAAGATTAGAATGGGAAGAACCGTATCTCCTGGTCTGAGTGCTAGCTTAGCAGCAGTACAACAGAACGCAAGGTAAATTTCCAAAGTTTTGGACTCTGGTCCCTGACTCCTGAACAGCACCTTTGAACCTGCCCAGGGCTAGGGGATCTTGCTGCTATGAAGAGAAGCACATAAGCCTATCCGTAAACCCAAAAGCAGTACTAAGAAGGAAGATTATTGCTATATGTGCCTACATCAAAAAAAAAAAAAAAACACTGGCATAGAAACAGACGTTTTTGGACCGTGAGCCTGGGCTCTATGAATCATCGCTTCAGTTCCTGATTGGTCCTGGGCCAAAGTCCTGGGCCAAGCTTTCACTTCATCTCCTGATAGGTCCCAGAGCAAGCTGAATCATCACAGCCTCTATGAATCATCACTTCAGCCTCTGATTGGTCCCAGGCCAAGGCCCTGAGCCAAGCTTAGTCACAAGTTCTCCAAGTTCTCCAAGACAGCCCATGGGCTAAGCACATTCCTTCCCCTTCCTAGTCCATAAATACCCTGGACCCCAGCCTCATATAGGGCAACCCATTTGGGCTCCCCTCTCTGCTGACAGAGAGCTTCCTTCTTTTGCTTACTAAACTTATGCTTTATCCTCACACTTGTGTCTGCGCTTCTCAATCATCTTGGACATAGGACAAAGAACTCCAGATACTGTCTCAAACAATGAGGGTCTGTTACATCTTGGTGCATTGACAAGACTACAACACGACAATAAGAAAACTTTGGGGAAACTCTCCAGAACACCAGAGCGGGCAAAGATTTCTTGAGTAATACCTCAGGAGCACTGGCAACCAAAGCAAAAGTGAATAAATGGGATCACATCAAGTTAAAAAGCTTTTTTTCACAACAAAGAAAACAATTAACAAAATGACGAGACATTTCACAAATATTTGCAAACTATCCATCTGACAAAGGATTAATAACCAGAATATATAAGGAGCTCAAACAACTGTATAGGAAAAAGTCTAACAATGCAATTTGAAAAATAGGCAAAATATTTGAATAGACCTTTCTCAAAGGAAGACATACAAGTGGCAAACAGACATATGAAAAAGTGCTCAACATTATCAATAATCAGAGTAATGCAAAATAAAACTACAGTGAGATATCTTTTCACCCCAGTTAAAATGGCTTTTATGCAAAAGACAGGCAACAACAAATGCTGGTGAGGATGTGTAGAAAAGGATACTCTTATGCACTGCTTGTGGGAATGTAAATTAGTATAACCACTATGGAGAGCAGTTTGGCAGTTCCTCAGATAGCTAAAAATAGAGCTACCATACAATCCAGCAATTCCACTGCTAGGTATATAACCAAAAGAAAGGAAATCAATATATCAAATAGATATCTGCACTCCCAAGTTTACTGCAGCACTATGCACAATAGACAAGATTTGGAAGCAACCTAAGTGTCATCAACAGATGAATGAATAAAGATAATGTGGTACATGTACACAGTGGAATATTGTTCACCCATAAAAAGCATGAGATCCTGTCATTTACAACAACATAGATGCAACTGGAGGAGACTATGTTAAGTGAAATAAGCTAGGCACTGAAAGACAAACATTGCATGTTCTTTCTTATCTGTGGGAGCTAAAAATTACAACAATTGAACCCATGGAGATAGGTAGTATAAGCATGGTAACCAGAGGCCTGGAAGAATTGACTGGGGTGGGGGTGTTGGGGTAAAAGTGGAGATTGGTAATGGGTACAAAAATATGAGTAAGACCTAGTGTTTACTAGCACAATGGGGTTACAGTAGTACACAATAATTTAATTGTACATTTAAAAACTACTACAAGAGTATAATTGGATTGTTTGAAACACAAAGAGTAATTGCTTGAGGTGATGGATACCCCATTTGTCATGTTGTGATTATTACATATTACATGCCTGTATCAAAATATCTCATATAACCCATAAATATATACACCTACTATGTACCCCCAAAATTAAAATTTAAAAAAACTTCAAAGATAAAAATTATTAAAAAAAGAGAAAACCATCCAGTCATATATAAGGGAATGATCACCAGACCAACAGATAATTTATCAACAGAAAGTTTATAGGCTAGGAGAGAATAGTATGGAATATTCAAAGTTCTGGAAGAAACACTTTCAGTCATACATACTATGCCAAGAAATGTTATCCTTCATAAATAAAGGGGAAATAAAATCTTTCACAGATAAGCAAAAGCTGAGGGAATTTATCACCATTAGACTAACCTTATAACAAATGCTCAAGGGAGGTCTACATCTGGAAGCAAGCAGATGATAATCACTATTTTGAAAACATACAAATACTCACTGTTAGAGAAGACACACAAAGAAGAAAGAGAATCAAGCCTTATTATTTCAGAAAACTAACAAATGATAAACAATAAGAGAGGAAGAAAGGAAGAAAGGGACATATAAAACAACCAGGAAATGATGAGCAATATAGAAAAACCACAACCTCACATGTGAATTATAACCTTGAGGTAAACAAATTAAATTCCTCATTTAAAAGATACATAAGTCATATAAAAGGGAACTCCCATTAGATTAACAATGAATTTCTCAGAAGAAACCTTACAGGCCAGGAAAGAATGAGATGATATATTTAAAGTATTGAAACAAAAAAATCTTATCAGCCAAGAATAGATTTCCAGCAAAGATATCCTTCAAAAATGGAGTAGAAATAATGGCTTTCCTAAACAAGAAAAACTGGAAATTCATCACTACTACACTGGTCCTACAAGAAATGCTTAAGGAAATTCTGTACCTTGAAGCAAAAAGACAATATGGTCCATCACGAAAACACACAAAAGTATAAAACTCACTGGCAAAGCAAATACACAAATGCAAAAGAGAAAGGATTTAAATTTTACCACTACAGAAAATCAACAAATGACAATTATAAACAATAAAAGATATAGAAAGGAAAAAGGATATATGAAATAACCAGAAAACAATGAATAAAATGACAAGAATAAATCCTCCAATAGTAATAATAAGCTTGATGGTAAATGAATTAAAATTTTGAGTTTAAAGATATAGACTGGCTTAATGGATTTTAAAAAACATGACACAACTCTGTGCTGCCAATAATAAAGTAAGTTTGTCTGTAAAGACACATGGACTTAAAGTGAAGGGATAAAAAATGATATTCTATGCAAATAGAAACAAAAAGTGAGTAGAAGCACTATACTTGTATCAGATAAAACAGATTTTAATTTTTAATTTACAAACAGCAAAAAGACACAAAAAAGGTCATTATGTAAGATAAAGGGATCAATTCAGCAAGAGGGATAACACAATTCTAAATATTCAAACAACACTAGAGCACCCAGATATATAAGGCAAATATTATTAGACATAAAGGGGGAGATAGATTCCAATAGAGTAATAGTTAGGGACTTCAATGCCCCACTCTCAGCCTTGGACACATAATCCAGAATGAAAATCAAGAAATAAACATTGGATTTTAACTGCACTTTAGACATGTCTCAAAAAAAGACATACGAATGTCCAACAGGTATATAAAAAATGCTCAACATCACTAATCATCAGGGAAATGCAAATTAAAACCACAATATCATCCTTCTCCAATTAGAATGGGTATTATTAAAAGGGAAAAAAAACAGATGCTGGTGAGGATGCAAGGAAAAAGTCTTACATACCCTTGGTGTTGGTGGGAATGTAAATTAGTACAGTCACTACGGATACAGTATGGAGATTTCTCAAAAAAACTAAAAATAGAATGACCATATGATCTAGCAATTTCACTTCTATTTATCCAAAGAAACAGAAATGAGAATATCAAAGGGATACCTATATCAAATATTGACTGCAGCACTACTCACCATTGCAAAGATGTGGAATCAACGCAAGTGTCCATCGGTGGACAAATTGATAAAAAAAAAAAAAGATACATATCCACAATGTAATACTATTCACCCATAAAAAAAGAATAAAAACATGTCATTTGCAGCAACATGGATGGAACTGGAGGGCATTATGTTAAGGGAAATAAGCCAGGCACAGAAAAATGAATATTGCATATTCTCATTTATGTTGATCACGCAGTGGTAGAGAATAGAATAATGGCTACAAGAGACTGGGACAGGTGTGTGTGAGGTGGGGGAATGAGTATGAAGACAGGTGGGTTAATAGGTTCAAACATACAGTTAGAAGGAATAAGTTCAAATGTTTGATAATAGATTAGGGTGACTATGGTTAACAATATTTCAAAATAGCTAGAAGAAAGGACTTGAACAATTCCCCAAACAGAGAAATGATAAATACTAAAGAAGATAGATACCCTAAGTACTCTAAATTAATCATTATACATTCTATGTGCTTATAACAAAATATCATGTGTCTCATAAATATGTACTAACATTATGTATCAATTTTTAAAAACCAGGCTTGATAGCTTCACTGCTGAATTCTACCAAACATTTAAGGAGGAATTGATACTAATTATCCTGAAACAATTGCAGATATTGCGGAGGAAGAAATACTTCCAAACGCATTTTACAAAGCCAGCATTACCCTGATTCCAAAATGAAAGATACATCAAATAAAAACAGCCGCAAGCCAACATCCCTGATGAACATCAATGCAAGAATTCAACAAGATTTTAGCAAAGTGAACACCGCAGCACATGAAAAAGATCATTCACTATGATCAAGTGGGTTTTATGCAACATATACAAATCAAAAAATGTGATGCACCTTATTAACAAAACGAAGGGCAAAAGCCATATGATCATCTCTACAGATACAGAGAAAGTATTTTATAAAATTCAATATCCCTGCGTAATAAAAGCTCACAACAAATTAGACACACAAGATATGTACTTCAACACAAAGAGGCCATATATGACAAACCCACGGGTAACATCATGCAGAATAAGGAAAGGTGAAAGATTAAGATTAGGATAAAGATAAGGATGTTCACTTTCACCACTCATATTCAACGTAGTATTAAAAGTATTAGCCAGAGATATTAGGCAAGAGAAAGAAATAAAAAAAATAGAAATTGAAAAGAAAGAAGTCAATTGTTCATCTTTTTGAATGACATGATATTATTTATGGAAAATCCTAAAGACTTCAACAAAAAACTGTTAGAATAAATCCAGTAAAGTTGCAGAATACAAAATCAGTATACAAAAATTAGTAGCATTTCTATATGCTAATGGTGAACTATATGAAAAATAATTCAGAAAACAATTTCATTTACAATAACCAAAATAGAATAAAATACCTAGGAATAAACTTAACCAAAGAGATAAAATATCTCTAATACTGCAAACTATGAAACATTGATAAAAGAAATTGAAGAAGATACAAATAAATGAAAAGATACTCTATGGATTGGAACAATTAATATTATGAAAATGGCCATACTAATCAAAATGGTCTTCAGATTTAATGCAATCCCAAACAAAATACCAATGAGCATACTTCACAGAAATAAAAAATGCACAAACGTATTTCCTGCCTTTGAGTAAGTTATGCTCTGAAACGGAAAAAAGGCATTGAGATATAAAAGCACATTATAAGATAGAAAACTATGTGCCATTTCCTATCATTTACCTTGATGCTAGAGCCAGGAAACTCTCTCTATTTTTAGGTCAAATGATTAGCAAACTTAATTGCCCTTCGCCTTGTAATTTAACATAAAACACAGATTCTGGGAATTAAGATGTAAACATCTTTGTGAGGCTTATATTTTCCTCCTGCAGAGAGAACAGGTAATCTTACATCTCTCAAATTTGTTTCAGTTGTGTATGGAGACAGTTATCCCTGATTTGGTAATGTTTAGACTAGACTTTTGCAAAAGGATATGTATGAGTTTATATAAAATTAGATAGTACTGCATGTATTTGTACTGTGCAATGTGTACATGCAATAGTTTAAGCGACGAAACTAAATGGTACAAATTTACTTTGAGGTTGTTCTGCATTTGTAAGTTGGAGCAGTCACTTCTTTGGAGTGTTGTGCAGACTTGGGAATGAGAAGCTGTAGATTTTCGTTCTAACTCTGCCACTTACAGTGGGACAACCATTTGCAAAGCCCAGCTTTCTCTATTAAAATAAGACCCTAAATCTTCCCAACACCAGTAATGAAGATGATGTTTTCAGATCAGGAAAATGAAGGATTCTTCAGAAGGATCAGCACTGTGTCAGAGGCAGCAACTGGAGATCTGCACAAACTAGCTACCTGGGCACCCAGTCCCCCTACTGAGAAGTGCATGATTCTCCAGACCTCTTGCAATACACGTGCAACTTTCTGATCATCTCAGTGTCTACTCTTAAGTATGAATGGAATCAAAAGTTGACCAGACAATTGAAGAAATTCTCCATCAAATGAGACTCAAAGAATCAGAACAAAGGGTCATTCTAAAGGAAAATAGGTAAGATAAAGAGCAGAATAAAAACGTTCACAAGACTATAATTAATATATTCTGAGATAACCATAAAACATAAAAAGATGCTATCAAATAGAAGATTGACCAGAGAACACAAAAGAATATGAGCAATTGTAAATTAAATTGATGATAAGTTCAATAAAATGTAAGGTTAAGGAAATCTTCTATGAGGTAGAGTAAAAAAGCAAAGATATGGTCCATAATGTGAAGACAATTAAAAAATTCACCCAACATGAATTTTAGAAAAAGAAAACAGAGTATATATTGGGAAAGACATTATCAATTAAATACTGCAACACATAATGTCAGGATAATTCTCCATAATGAAAAAAAGCCAGTGATTATCTAAAAGACCAGATTTAACATTTTCAGGGCCCCGTGCAGGAAGACAAATGGAGGCTCACATACTCTATCTCTGAATAACCACAGGTTTTAAAGTAAACTAGACCCTAGGTTCAGGTAAGGTTTCCATCCAAGTCCTGAAGCCTGTCCCTTGGAGACTGCCCTTGTGACCTGGCCTAGAGACAGAAGAATCATTTGTTTCCCTGCACCAACACTGACTGATCCTGCAAGTTGAGAGGTGGGAAAACACGTAGTGGCAGGGCTGTCTGCTGGAGCAGCAGGCAGAAGCTGGGCTGGGGCCCAGCACTGACCTGGCCAAGAGGGAGCTTGCTAGGCAAGTTGTGCTCTTCCATGCCTCACTTCTGATTAAAGATTTCTAAGAAGTTATAAGCTTCTCCCCACTCTACCCACCGAGCATAAGAGTGGTAGAGAGTGCAGTTAATGAGCAGGGTATGTGAAGCTGTCTGCCTTGACGTGCCCTTTGGTCTATTTGAGCTAAATAGCTTAAGCAAAAGCATATATATATGTATTTTTTTTTTCCTCTGGTGTGACAGAACAGAAATGGTGAATTTTATTTACTTGTCAAATTCTCATACCTGCATCTTCAGGTCTGGAGGGCCCTGATTCAGACTTTGCCGCTTCTCCAGTTTTCCTGATTTTATTTACAGGTAAACTTTAAAAAATAAAAAGTAAAACATTCCCTTGGTTTCAGTGTTCATGTAAAGCGCCATCTAAAGTGCAGTGCCCAGATTAGGGACTCCTCTTGGAATGCTGAGTGCCCAGCACAATAAATGGGGAAAGACCCACATCAACTTATGTCAAATTACATTTTAGGGATAAAGAAGGTTCTGAAGTTTCCAGTCATATAAAATGATTAAGAATTAGAATAATAATTCTGGATAGTGGATAGAAATGGATAGAAATTAGACGACAGTGGAAAAATGCTGTAAAAAGCCTGCGTAAAAATAATTTTCAAACTAGCATGGTATATCAGCCAGATTATTAATCGAGTGAGAGTCTAGATGAAAATATTCTCAGACGTAAAAGATCTTGAAATATATTGTCTCTTATGCAGTCATTTGCAAGAAGCTATGGTCATGGGTATCAAGAAAATTTAAAAAAAAAATTAGAGGAAAGCATTAACTCAGGATACACATCATCCACTTAAGAGGGGGAAAGGGGGACTTCTAGAGTAAAAGCAAATTATCTCACAGGTGTGACGGTGAAGAAACTTGTATTGAGAGAGACTGTGGGGCTGGGCGCGGTGGCTCACCCTGTAATCCCAGCACTTTGGGAGGCCAAGGCAGGTGGATCACCTCAGGTCAGGAGTTCGAGACCAGCCTGGCCAACATGGCGAAATCCTTTCTCTACTAAAAATACAAAAATTAGCCAGGTGTGGTTGTGGGTTCCTGTAATCCCAGCTATCCAGGAGGCTGGGACAGGAGAATTACTTGAACCTGGAAGGTGGAGGTTGTGGTGAGCTGAGACTGCACCATTGGACTCCAGCCTGGGCGACAGAGTGAGACTCCATCTCATAAAAACAAAACAAAACAAAACAAAAAACTGGGTGACATTGTGAAGGTCTGTTGGGAGTTGCAGAAAATTTAATGTTTAAAGAAAATGAAATAAGTAAGGAAAAAGAAATAACTTTTAACACCAGAAAAAAACTGCAAGGAAGTAAATGTTAGTTTAACAGATTATTTCAGGTACAGAGTAGTGTTGATGTCGGTGACTGTATGCACAACCATTAACAAAAAGCAAAAACACCTCCTCATTCTAAAAAATGGTCACTACGAAAGAGACTTCAGTACTTGGAGCTGGAACCGCCATTCCTAGCTGGATTTTCTAGGAGGAAGCAATATCATGCCTATCATTCAACCTAACCGTGTCCATGTTAGAAACAATTTGGGGAGTGTGAGGTTGTAATAGGGGCCAGGTGGGGAGTGAAGGGACTGGATGTAGAGACTTTCCTTCTCCTCCACTCTAGATGTTTACCCCACTGTGAAGCCAAATGAGGGAGACTCAGAAAACTGATTAGAATGGATGACCTCTTCATAGAGCTGCCTGACAGGGTAGCTAGGTTTTTTCAAAGCAAGAGAGACAGAGACAGAGAGACAGGGAGAGACAGACAGAGGATGAGATAGAGAAGTTAAGGAACAATCGATGAAACCACAATTTCTTCCACACTATAATCCAAGAAGTGACATACCACCACTCCTGCCATATTCTGTTG
This sequence comes from Rhinopithecus roxellana, assembly GCF_007565055.1. Classification (NCBI taxonomy): domain Eukaryota; kingdom Metazoa; phylum Chordata; class Mammalia; order Primates; family Cercopithecidae; genus Rhinopithecus; species Rhinopithecus roxellana. The sequence continues at coordinate 122,322,769 of NC_044558.1, read as the reverse complement.
GTCACATGGGCCAATCCTTATATATTGCAGTGGGGACTACCTCAGAATGTGAATACCATCAGGTAAGGATCTTGGGTGCTGGCTGTCTCACAATGACAATTATTTTGATAGAAAAATAAAGCTGGTTAAGGATATCAATACTTTTTTATACTCAATGAAGGCTTAAACTTGTGACATTTGAGCAGATTTTAATACAGTGATAAGGAATTCTTGATAAAGATAGGAACGAGCTTGATATGTTAGAGAAAAATTAAGAAGATCAGTATGGCTAGAACCGAGTGAATTAGATATAATAAAGTCAGTAAGTTCAGATATAGACAGGGTTGCCATCTGTGCAATCTTGGACATTACAACAAATTTGAATTTTGTTCTTTTGAAACTATTGATAACAATCCACTGGAAAATTTTAAATAAATGAATTTGATTTTGAATTGGTTAATTTGCAGAAAGAGGATCAGGGCAAGAGTAGAATTGCTCTTTGTAGTAACCTACAAATGATTCTTGCCTAGAAGGGCTGAGACTGATATGAGTCACTAGAAATTGTTGCATTTAAAATCTATTTTGAAAGTGGAGCTTCAAAATAATAGAATTTTACTATTGGACCAGAAGCAATTTGTTGTGTGGGGAAAAGAGGTGTTATTTATTGTGATAGAGAAAATTTGGAGGATAATAATTTGTAGCAGCAGGAGGGAAGCCGGAAAGTTAGGAAAAACCCTAGGAGACAGAGTGAGGTCCCTGGACGTGTTGATAAAGTGTTCCTGGAGGAAGGGTGTGGTCAATGGCATCAGATTGCCGAGAAGTTAAGTGAAATGCAGGATTGAGAATTGACTCCTGAACTAGGTAGGGTGGAGGTCACAGATGACCTTGTCAGAATTGTAGTAGTAAGTACAACAGCCTCTGTAGACTGTGTAGAAGAAAAAATGGGAGGTGAGTAGGTGGGGGCTATAACCATAGTCATACATTTCAAGGACTTTTGCAATAAAGATAGCAGATAAACAGTGTGGTAGATGGAAGGGCAGTAAGGGTGTGGGAAAAGCCTGGAAAAATGGGTGATACTACAGTAGATTTTTGGTGACTGGTTCAATCCCATAAAGAAATACAAATTTTAGATGCAGAGAAGAAGACAGACATAACTGCAGAAGCAAAATCTTTGATTAGGCAATAGAATGTGGAACCCAATGCGAGGGTAAAAGAGAAGCCAAGGGATTTCACTTGAGATAACAGGAGAGAAGCCAGAGTATAGGGCATAGGTTGCATGTGGATTGGCCACCTTGGTGGTGATTATGATGAGATCATTCTGTTCTGATTTCTTTGAACTTCTCACTGAAAGTTTTGAGACATTTCCATAAGATGTGGCCAATTTTTGATACTGAAACATCCTTGCAATTCTCTTTTAAAATGATATATTATTTTTAGCACAGTGTTGACTTGTTCATGTACTATAATTTTTCCTAGTATCTTTGTAGTCCTACACATTTACTTTGTGAATATCACAGAACAAATTCAAAAGCTTATCATTTTCTATGTTTTAGAAAAATTTAAATATTTGAAGATTATATGTTCTTTAATGATATAAAAGCCAAATATTTAAATTTGCTGTGTCTATTGACATTGCAGGTAAGAGGTGGTTAGAGAAAGTGTTCTGTCAACTTCTTCCATTTCTGTCAACTTTGTTCATATTCAACCTTTTCTTAGCTCTTGAGTCAAATTTAGTCATTTACATTATCTTACAATAATGCCTATGTTCCTGAAATTTTTAGATTCAGAAAAAGTTTTACCATAAATTCTTTGCCTCTAAAAATAGATCATACTGGCTCCTTTAGAAAATCACTTCAAATTTTACTAAAGAATGGCAAGGGACAAAGAGAGGGAGAGAACTGAGTGATGAAAAAATAGGGAGAAAAGAGTATAGTGAGTTCTAGGAGGAACAACATTCTCGTTCTTCATTTCTCTAGAAACCCCGATGAATTATTTTAGAGAGTTTAAGTATTGCTTAGCCCCTGAAACTTCCTCTCATTTGTTAAATATTCCTTATTTCCCTAAAATTATAAGAAAATCAGTAAATCATCAGAGAATACTTTTCACAAAACTTTGCACTGGTTCTATAAAATCTAGGAAAGGAGAGGAACAATGTCAGCTGACTTGATTAGGATAAAGGAGGAGGGAATCTTGCTGGAAACATCAAAAAAAGACAACAAAAAACCCAAGAATAATCCCTTTTCCTCAAATTATAAGCAACAATGTAGTGCAAATAATGTGCTAGGTGCATAGAAAGAGTGAGCAAGCAAAAAAATAAATTAGGAAGAAAAGTGTGGTTAGACAATCAGACAGAGAGACAGAGAGAGAGAGAGAAATAAATGGGCTCTTAACTACCTCATTGCAGTAATACCAGCAAGTTATTAAACACTTTCTGCCTTGTTGTATCTTGTCTATAACCTCCTTCCTTGTTTGTTTCAGAAAGCAAATAAGCAGATAAATGTACTTCCAAAACCCATGACAGGAACAATGTGCTTACAACAGTAACTTTAATATAGCAATGAAAATATAGGTATAAAATATAGACATAGTAGATATAATAGATATAGGAATAAAATATAGACATAATAGCTATAATAGATAAAGGTATAAAATATGGACATAATAGATATAATAGATATAGGTATAAAATATAGATATAATAGATAGATATAGGTATAAAATATAGACATAACAGATATAATAGACATAGGTATAAAAAGTAGACAGAATAAATATAATAGATATCGGTATAAAATATAGACATAATTGATATAATAGATATACGTATAAAATATACACATAATAGATATAATAGATAAAGGTACAAAATATAGACATAATAGATATAATAGATATACGAATAAAATATGGACATAATAGACATAATAGATATAGGTATAAAATATGGACAGAATAGATATTACAGATATAGTTCTAAAATATAGACATAATAGTTATAATAGATATAGGTTAAAAATACAGACATAAGAGATATAGGTATAAAATATAGAAAAAAAAATATAGCAATGAAATAATCAGCATGTAATTTCTGACTACTTTCTCTCTTTCTGGGGGTTTGTGAATCTGGAATTTGAGGGTCATGAACTGGAAGCATCAGTTCAGGCAAATACATTTTTAGCAACCGCTTATAGCAAGAACATCTTATATTCAACTTTCTGTGTCTAGCCTGTTTCCCTTTAGAAAGTGACCTCCAGTTCCATCCATCTTTCCACATTGGATGTTATTTCATTCTTTATGACTGAATAGTATGGCACCGTGTATATATACCACGTCTCCTTTACTCAATTATCCACTGATGAATACTTAGGTTGGTTTCATAGCTTTGCTATTGTGAATGTTGCTGCAATAAACATACAGTTGAAGGTATGTATTTGATACATGATTTCTTTTTCTTTGTGTAGATACCCAGTGGTAGGATTGCTCAATAGAATGCTACTTCTGGTTTTACTTATTTGAGAAATTATACTGTTTTCTGTAGAAGTCATCCTAATTTACATTCCTACCGGGGGTGTGTAAGAGTCCTCTTTTCTCCGTATGCTTTCTAACTAGCATCTGTTATTTTTTCCCCGAGACAAGATTTCTCTTGTTCTTGATGTCTAGTTTTAATCCATTTTGGTAAGAAAAAATAGTTTCTGGCTTTTGAATTTATACAGACTTGGTTTTTTTCCTATGATATGATCTTCCATATCTTAGGTTGCACTCCTTACTGGCTTGTATGGTTTCCATAGAGAAGTCTGTCGCCAGTCTAACTGGAGCTGATTTATACGTTATTTTCTTCTTATTTCTTCCTTTGTTTAGGGTCATCTTTGTCTCCTACAGTTCAGAGTTTGATTATCATATGCCATGGGGTAGTACTAAGTTTGGTGTTCCAAGACCATACTCTATTTGTATAGTTATATCTTTCTCATATTTTGGAAAGTTTTCTTTTACTATTTGTTTGAATAAACTTTCTACCTCTTGCTTTGCTGAGCTTTCTCCTCAATGCAAATAAATCTTAGGTTTTGTCTTTTGAGATAATTTTCTGTATCTTGTAGGTGGTCTTGTTTGTTCCTTTTTTCCCCTCTGTGCGTTTTCAAACAGTCAGTCTTTGAGCTCACTAATTCTTTTCAGTGCTTAATTCATTCTGCTGTGGAGAGCCTCCAAGCAGTTTCCAATTCAGCAAATCTAGTTACCAGTCCCCAGATTTGTTTGATTTTTCAAAATTATTTTAATCTCTGTTAAAATTCTCTGATAAGTCAATAAATTGCTTTTCTATGCTCTCTTGCAGATAACTGATTTCCTTAAAATTGTTATTTTGGATTCTTGATCAGAGAGCTAACCAATTGTAGTGTTACTGGGGTCAGTAACTTGTTTGGTACCTTTGTCCTTTTGGGAAGGCCCTGGCTCTTTGCTTGCTGTTGTGTCCTGTGGGTATACTTCTTTGTCTTTCCATAGAAGCGTTGTTAATTAATTCCAGTTTTTCAAGTCTGGGTTGTGTTTGCTGTTATTGAGTCTATTTGCTTGGCAAATCCTCACTAGTGGGTTGTTGCCTCTTTTTTGACTCTAGGTGGTGCCTTAACCTCACTTTTACCTTGTCTTTGGTAAATGGTTGGAGTATTAAGTGTCCTAAGTGGGAAATATCCCAAAGGAATTACCCTGGAAGTATGAGAAACCTGGCTAGAGGTTATGGTCTGGTGACCTAAGGAATGTACCTCCTAAAGCATGGTGCTATTGAACATCTACTCAGATTTGGCTTCTCCTTTGGCCAAGTTATGAACAGTGTCCAGAACTGGAGATGATCTTCCCTCCTCCCTATTTTGTCTCTTGTTCTCTTCAGGAATATTCCTCCCTGAGGACAGAGAATATTCATCTTCCCTCAGGGAGTCATAATGCATCTCATGGGCTAAGGAAGAACAAGTTTCTTGCCAGGGAATCCAAGGTGGTGAATGACCTTTTTGAGAACATCAATTTCACTTTATTCACTCTAAAATCCATGAATTGGGGGAGATTCTCTGCATGTGTGGTGCCAGGAAGAATAGGAAGGTGGGACATCACAGAGGTGGAAGTACCATCTCATACTGTCTTCTTGATGATTTTCCCCTTCTCTTTGGCCCCGAGAACCATCTCATTTTCATACTTGAGCTATATATTGTTCCTGACATAGATCTCAATGCTCTATATTTGTTTTTGGTATTCTGTTGGTTAGGGGAGTGAAGTCAGCTTGCCTCTACACCAATACTTTGGAACCAGTGGGTAGTAATTTTGTTGAGACAATCATATGCTGTCTCTGAAACCACATTGACCCTTCAGAAAAAAATCCTCCCTCTTCCTGATCTGCAAGAATCACTGCTGACACTTTGGAGCTGGTCTGGGTTCATCCCATTCCATCCAGCACTGCTGGCACCTATGTACTCCTCTCATGGGTCTGAGGACAAACTTGCACAGCCTGTGCCAAGACCATTGCCAGTACCTACCTGCATGTAACACCTTGGATTCTTAGGACTGGCCTACATAGGCCATTGCCACTGCCATTACCACCGGCACATTCAACCCAGAAGCCTGAGGATTGTCTTGCTACTGCTATTGCTATTACCCATGCCAGACACATTGCACAAAGTCCCAAGAACCACTCACTTACTAGGTCCACCGCTGCAACTTCCAGCACCACAGGAAACTGGCTGGAGGTACAATAATTGACCCAACTGAATCTGCAGATATTGGTATCAATGTATGCTGTGTGGAGGCTCAAAGACTGGCATGCTCATTCCACTGCTGCCACCAATGTGGGTAGAAGACTGGCCCATCTAGTGCCCCTGTTCCCATCAAAACCTCACAAAAATTTTTACTAACGACCTCAGTCTTAGCAACTGAGGAAATCCCAGATCACTGATGCTGACTAGAGACAGAAACCTTACAGATATTATGCTAGTGTATACACCCAGAATCAAAGCTAAAGTGCTGTATGCAACCAACCCTATAGATATATCTATAGAAAAATGGTGTTCGCCTATGAAAGCCAATCAAGAAGAGGCTGTTACTCCAGACGTGCATATACTAATATAGGGACTCAAGAAACATGAAGGTGCTAGAAAACATGACACCCCTACAGGACAACAATTAGTCTTCAGCAGGAGATTGCAACAAAAATAAAATCTGTGAACTTCTAAAAAATTCATAAATATTATACCATAGAAGCTTAAATATAATAGAGCAAAGATAATCAATACAAAAAATCAGAAAAAAAAATCAGAATATGAATAAGAAATTCACGAGATACATAGATGTCATGAGAAAGACCAAACAGATATCCTGGTAGCAAAGAATTCAAAGAATAAAGTAAAAAGAATATTTTTCAAAAGCTTCAACAATAGATTAGGTAAGGCAGAAGAAAAAAATTCACCATTTGAGGACTAGATTTCTGAAATAAACCAGATAGAAAATATAATAAATCATCTAAATAAAACCAGTATTAAATATAGAATACCATGCATTACCAAAGGTTTGATTCTGAGTATTCCAGAATGCTCAAGAAGAAGAGATGGGCAAAGGCATGACAAAAATTTTAAACTAAATAATAGCTGAAAATTTGTCAAGTCAAGTCTAGCAAGAGATTTAGACATTCAAGTAGAGGACCTCAATGATATTCGAATGGATACAACCCCAAAAATCCTTCCCCAAGGCATACAGTGGTCAAACTGTCAAAAGCCAAAAATCGATAAATCTAAAAACAGTAAGATAAAAGCATCAAGTCAGGATAAGGGAAACGTCACAGATTAACAGTGATTTTCACTATAAACTGTGAAAGGAGAGAATAAAATAATATATTCGAAGTGTTCAAAGGAAAAATCTGCCAAACTTCAGAATGAAATAATAATAACGTTTTTCCCTAAAAAGCAAAAACTGAGAGAATTCATCACCACAAGGACTGCCCCACAATATATGCTTAATGGAATATGCATAAGTGAATCCTGCTCCTGAAAGCAAAAGTACACTGTCTACCATTATGAAAACACAAAATATTTAAAATACTCCCTAGTACAGCAGACAAATGAAGACTTGAAATGATTTAAATTTTACTATTACAGAAAAATACTAAACCACAATAATAAAAAGTGAGAGAAAAAGAAACAAAGTATATGTAAAACAATCAAAAACAAATAACAAAATGAATGAAGTATTTTCTTGCATATGAATAATAATCTTCATTGAAAATTGATTAAATTCTCCACTTGAAAGACATAAACTGGCTGAATGAATTTTTAAAAAATATCGTAACTATATGCTGCTTACAAGAAACTGACTTCACCTGGTAAGACACATCTAGACTGAAAGCGAAGGGATAGAAGAAAATATCCCGTGTAAAAAGAAACAAAAAGCAAGTCAAAACAGGTACATTTACATCAGATAAAATAGACTCTATGTCAAAAACAGTAAGGAGAGGAAAGGAGGTTATTATGTAAGAATAGAAAGATCAATTTAGCATGAGGATGTAACAAAACTAAATATATGCCCCCAACACTAGAGCACCCAGATATATAAAGCTATCATTATGACATCTAAAAGGATAAATAGATTCCAATACAATAGTAGCGTAGACTTTAACACCTGACTCTCAGCATTAAACAGATTATTTAGACAGAATCTACAAAGAAATATTGGACTTAATCTTAAGACTAAAGAGACCCAATACACATCATAGACATTTTTATCTAACAATTGCAAACATACCATTTTTCTCATTAGCCTGTGGAAGATTTTCTAGTATAGACCATATGTTAGGTCACAAAACAAGTCTCAGTACATTTTTAAAAAGCAGTATATTTTAAAGTATTTTCTTAGACCACAATGGATAAAACTAAAAATCAATATTAAGAGGAACTTTGGAAATTGTAAAAATACGTGGAAATTAAACAACATGCTCCTGAGCAGCCACTGGGTTGATGAAGAAAATTCTAGAAGAAAATTAAAATGTTTTTGAAATATGACAATGTAAATACAACATACAGCACAAACAGTGCTAAGAAGGGAGATGTTATGAATAAATTCTTTCATCCAAAAGTGGAGAGATTTCAGTGAAATGACCCAGTGATCCACCTGAAGGAACTAGAAAACTGAGAACAGACTGAACCCCAAGTTAGTGAAAGGAAAAATATAATAAAAATAAGAGCAGAACCAAACAACTAGACACTAAAAGAAATACCCCAAACTCAATGTAATGAAAAGTTCGTTTATTGAAACAATAAATAAATGATAAATAAAATTCCTAAATGTCTAGCTAGGCTATGCAATATATATCTATATCTATAGACAGAGAGAAAAAACTGATTGAAACAAAATCAGAATCTAAAAAGAAGATATTACAACTTATACCATAGAAATACAACTGCATATTTTGGACAATAATACACTAATGAAACGGTATGTTTTGAACAACGATACACTAAAATTGACACCATGGAAAAAGATTAATTCCTCGACATATACAACTCACACAAAATGAGCCCAGAAAGAAGGGTAAACCTGAACAGATTAATAATGAGTAAAGAAATAGAATCAGTAATCAAAACAACATCTCCCAACAAAGCAAAGTCCAGACCTAGATGGTTTCACTGATGAATTCTACCAAACTTATAAGGAAAAAGGAACAGCATTCCTCATCAACAATTCCAATGAATTAAGAGAATACTTCCTAACTAATTTTACAATGCCAGGAATACCCCAATGCTAAAAACATACAAGAACACAACAACAATAACTATAACAAAAATTAGAGGTCAGTATTTCTGATGAACACAGACACAAAAATCCTCAACAAAATGTGAGCAAACCAAATCTAAGAACACATCAAAAAGATAATTAGCAATAATCAAGTGTTATTTATTCCAAGGATGCAAGAATGGTTCAGCATACATGAATCAATCAATGTGGTACATCACATTAATAGAATAAAGACAAAAACCATATGAGCATATGAATAGATGTAAGAAAAAGCATCTGATAAAAGTTAGCATCCTTTTATGATAAAAATTCCCAACAAACTACACAAAGAAGGAATATACCTCTATATAATATAACCATGTGTGACAAACTCACACCTAACATCATACAGAATGGGGAAAACTGAAAGACGTTTCTCTAAAAACTGGAATAAGACAGCACTCAGTCAACATTTTACTTTATGTCATGTCCTAGCGAGAAGAATCAGGCAAGCAAAAAGAATAAAAGCCATCCAAATTGGAAAAGAGGAAGTTAAATTGTTCCTGTTTGCAGATGACATAGTCTTATATTAGGAAACACACATTAGGGCCTTTCAGAGGGTAGAGGGTGGAAGGAGAAAGAGGATCAAGAAAAATAACTAACAGTACTAGGCTTTATACCCAGCTGATGAAATAATCTGTACAACAAATCCCTAAGACACAAGTTTACCTATGTGACAGTTGTACATCTGAACTTAACATAAAAATTTTAAAAATTGTTAACATAGAAAAATAAAAATGTAAACTCCACCAATAAAAATTTAGGACTATTCAGTAACATTGCAGAATAAAATATCAATATGCAAAAATTAGTAGCATTTCTGTATACTAACAATAAACTAGCAGGAATGAAAAATCAAGTACGAAATTCCCTTTACAAAGCTATAAAAATTAATTACTCAGCAATACATTTAACCAAGCAGACATGCTTACCAGCTACATGACTAAAAATGTCAGGCAATCATATTGATCTTTCATTTTTTCATCTGAAGAGTAAACATAATGCGAGGAATTATTAAAGGGCTGCTGTAAGGGATAAAAGAGCTAATGATATAAAACATTATTACTATTCTAGGTACAATGGGATGATCATTACGTCTTTGGCTATATACCCATATATGTATGAAAATTTATTGTATGATAATGAAGCAATTCAAACAATGAAGAAAAATTGGTCATTCCATGTTGCTTGGGGACAATTCAATATCCAATTATTTTACAAACTAATTTTAGATTTCTACCTCACAGCATGTGCTTCCTCACAACAGGTGGACTGGTTTCTGAGAGAACAAGTCAGAATTACATGGCATTTTTATGATCTAGACTAAAAAGTTACTAAGCATCACTTCTTACACACTCTATTGGTCAAAGCGGTTACAAAGGTCCACTGAGCTTCAAGGGGGAGGACTCCGATGTCACCAGTTGCAGGGAGGATATCAAGGTCCCATTGCAGTCAGAAAGCATGAGGTGAGAGATAATCTTTTGGCCATCTTTGGAAGGTATGATCTGCCACACATTCCAAATTTCAAGATGCTAAAAGTAGGCAGGTGCATCTAAAAATCAACAAATGTGGTAAGAAATCTATGGCAGAATTTACTACAAATATTGTTAAGCAGAAGAGAAGAACCCTGTTCTGAGAGAAAAGCTACATGTTCCCTTAAAAGAAAAGTGAGTCTGTCATTAGTCACTTGAAAATAATTCCCTTTTAAAAATGCACACTTACCTCTTCTTATATAATTTTATAACAATATGAGGAAGATTTGTGTTGCTTTTAATCCCCTATAAAAGAAGGTGTGATTGTATTTTTCCATAAAATTTGAAATTGAGTAATTAAAGGTTTCAAAACACCCCGACATTGCTAAAACAGTGGTAAGCTGAGGCTAGACACTTGACTTTAGGCTAGTGAGCATTGTCTCCTTCTACAGCCCCAACCACTGACAAAGTAACACCGGCTCTGGGACCAGGACATGGGAGACGCTCTCAGGCAGAAGCCTAATAGTTGTGCATATGATATACAACTTTGTATTTTGGTATACAACTCTCTGACCAATCTCCCTCGTGACTTTCTGAAATTTTAGATTTCTGGTGATAAATGATTCAAAATTTAGGTCATTTAAAATGATATTCACAATTTAACCAGTGTCTCCCAAGACACGATGGAGTGACCAGATATTTGATTTTGAGTATTCCAGACAGAGAAGAAATGGACAAAGGCATGGAAAAAATTTTAAACACAGTATTAGCTAAAAATTTGTCAAGTCTAGCAAGAGATCAGAACATCAAAATATAGGACCTCAAATATATCCAGGCTGACACAACTGCAAAAGGCCTTTCCAAGGCACATAAGAGTCAAAGTGTCAACAGTCAAAAACAAAGAGAAAATTCTAAAAGCAGTAAGATAAAAGCATCAAGTCATATGTTACGGAAGCCTTATCAGATTAGGAGTGATTTTTCACAGGAGAAACTGTACAGGCCAGGAGAGAACGACATGACATTTTCAAAGTGTTAAAAAAAATTCTGTCAGCCACCAATACTGTCTCCAGTAAAGCTAACCTTCAAAATGAAATAATAATAAAGTTTTTCCCTGAAATTTCAAACCTGAGAGAATTCATCACCACTAGACCTGCCCTACAAAAAAAATGCATAAGGGAATTCTATACCTTGAAGCAAAAGGACGATATATACCATCATGAAAGCACAAGAAACAAAAAGAAGTTCAAAGGGGCCAAAATAAAACTGTAATGTGGATGCCAAATGATTTTCCATCAGAACTCTCACGTAATTGCCCTTGTTTCATAAGATATATGACCAGGAGCACTGTCAGGGTGAAGGACTCTGACGAAGTTTTCCCAGGCATTTTTCTACTAAAGTTTTGGCTAACTTTCTCAGGACATTTTTATAATAAGCAGTTATTGTCATTCTTTGGACCTCCAGAAACTCTACAAGCAAAACACGGAGAGATTCCCAAATAAATTTTTGCCCTGACCTTTGCCCTTTGCCCATCCACTCTTGCTTTGACTGGACCACTTCCACCTCTTGGTAGCCATTGCTTTGATTGTTCTTTGTTTTCAGATTGTGCCAGTAAAGCCATGTTTCAATTCCTGTTACAATTCCTTAAAAAGTACTTCAGGATATCACTTTTTTGATAGCTACTTTTTCAGGGAAAGTTCTGTTCTTGTCTGTAGCTCTTGGTGCAAGAGCTTGGGCATTCATTGCATGGAAAGTTTTTCTCAACTTTAGTTATCGAGTTAGAATCATGTAAGCTGAAACAATTGAGAAGGCTGCAGTGTTGGCTCTTGTCTGTACTGTTAATCACCAGTTCTCTTTTATTAGGGTGTAAGCAAGATAATTTTTTCCTTGCAAATTAATATGAGTGGTTGGCTGATGTAGGCTTTATGTTCAACATCATCTCATCCCTCTTAAAATGAGTTATCTATTTGTGAACTTCTTATTTTTTTGACCATTGTCCCCATAAACTTCTTGTAAAGTATCAGTGATTTTGCCATTCTTTCACCCAAGCTTCACCAGGAATTTGATGTGTATATTTGCTATAGTTTGAGCAAAGTTCATGTTGGTCTTATAAGGGTTCTTTTCAACTGCTGTCTTAGACTTCTTAACCCTATGAAGTAGATCCTGTTCAGACATGTTATAACAAGACAGTCTGAGTTCGTTTTGGTTCAAAAAAGTGTAAAAATCCATGCACAGTTGTTTAAATACAATATGCATTTTTCATGAACTTTGAAAAACCCAATGTATTACAGGAAGATTTCATAATATAAGGTTTGCTATAGATACCTTTGCAGTTTCTAGGTGACTAGGCAGACTCTTGGTTTTCTGTTTTTTCCCTGGCATAAGTAGGGACATGTTCTGAAGGGGGAATATATTATCACTTGTCAAATATTCTCTGTCTCTCTATGTATGCAAATGTCTTATAAGGACACGTATCAGATGGGACTATGTGCCACCATAACAGCTTCATTTTAACTTAATCCACACATTTCAATCCTTGCCTCCAAGTATGCTGAGAAACCTGGTCATATTCTGAGAAACCAGGAGTGAAGGCTTTCATCATATAAATAAGTGGAAACAGAATTCAGCCCATAACACTACCCAATGTCTTCTCAGTCAAAGACAGCAGTTTCATTTTGTTGTTCAAATGTATTGGAATCATGTCTGCTTTTCTTTCACTGAGGCCTGGTCCATGAGCAAATCCAGTGGGCTCACCTCTAAATACCTCACAATATGAACACTTGCATATTCTCTACTACAGGGCTGTGGTGCATGCTATGATTCTCTCTCCAGGAGGATGTTAAGAACCTTAACCGGGTCTTGATAACATTCTTGGTATCAGCTCTCCTCACAGTAGCCAGAATGACCTTTTACAGATGAAAATTAGATCATATCACATTTGTGCTTCAAATACACCAGTATTTTTTATTGCACTGGTAATAAGATCTAAATTTCATATGTCAACTCTTTCATATCCACATGACTTTCTCTTTCTTGAAGAGTGGGAGATTCTTTGAATAGGACAGAAAGGAGAATCTTCCTCAGCTTCATCACAAACCAGCTTGTCTGCAATACAAAAGAGTTGTCTCCCAGGAGAGATGAACATGAAGAGAGTGGATGGACTTGTGATGTGATGGAGTGAATTGCATTGAGTCCCTGTGGTCTGGGAGGGGTTCATGTTAATTGGTAGAATCCTTGTGCCCATTGAATCAACTAAACATTCTTATGATATAATTAGCAATGAAACAAAAATGTCTCTGAGAAATCAAATTTGCATAGATTTTTCTAAAAATCATGGCTACAAAATTATGATACTGGTGTACATATTTTAATATTATGTTTTAACTTCATAAAGATGTATCTCATAACTATTTTAGGGTATTATTCTATGAACACAGTGTAGCCATGATTTATTATAATAAAAATATTTCTTAAGCATTTACTGTATGCCATTTAATCTTTAGAACCAGCTTATTATGGAAGAATACTGTTTATTACCATCTCAATTTTATAGGTGAGCTGCCTGAGACACATGCCAAAGTTGTTAGAATGATAATAAGTGTTATAGATGGCAGTCAGTTCAGAGCCTATGTTCTTGTCTACTGTACTCTACCACTTTTTTGTTATTTACTTATGCATTTATTTACTCCCAAGAAAGTCAGAAGAAATGAGGTCCAGAAAATAAACTCAGGTACAAGTAATAAGAGGTGGGTAAGGTAAAACTTGTCCTGAGACCTTAACAGTTGTGGTAAGAAAAACTCTTGAGTAAATAAGTTTGTTTCTAAATCACAAACACATTTACACATAATTCCCCAGTCCTGTTTTTCTTTTCATCTTTACATGAAATATACTCATTAGAATGTGGACATCTTTGGGACCCCCATGTTTTCCTCCTATAGACAGGATAGGTAACCTTACTCCTCTCAACTTTGTTTCAGTAGCATGTGTGGAGATAGCTGTCCAGGATTTGATAATGCACTACTTGGTCCTATCCAGTTGGCTCTCTGTTAGAGAAGCATTCCACTTTTTCTCTGGTGCCACAGAGCAGAAACAGTGAATTTACTCTCTTTTCAAATTCTTCACCTGCTCCCACAGGCCTGGAAAAGCATTTAGTTCAGCCTGTACCCACTCTTACAATTTCTATGTTTTATTTATGCCTGAACTTTTAAAGTACTTACTAATGAGAATAAAAAGAATGAACAATGCTTTTGATTATGGTGTTTTTGTAGAGCACCCTCTAAAGTGCAGGACCCAGGATAGGAGACCCTCTTGAAATACAGAGTGCCCAACAAAATGAATGGGAAAGACCCACGTCAACTTATATCTAATTAACTCTTAATGATAAGAAAGATCCTGAACATTCAACTTCGAAAAAGCAGTCATAGAGACGATACTGAGAATCAGAATCTAAATGGAACAATAGAAGTCAGAAGACAGTCCAACAATGTTTTCTTGTTGTCATTTCATTTTATTTTTGTCTCTAGATGTGTGTTTACTTATTGGAACTCAGATGGGTTTCTGTGTTAGTTCATTTCTACTGCTCTGACAAGACCATAAATTGGGTCATCATTAAAGAACAGGAATTTGTTTCTTACCATTCTGTAGGCTAGCCAGGCTAAGGTTAAGGCATCAACAGATTCAATGTCTGGTGAAAACTTCTCTTTTCTTCCAAGATGGTTCCTTGTTGCTGCCATGGAGCAGGGGTTTAAAAATTCTAAGTAAAAGTAACACTCAAGCTAGAATCCTATATCCAGTTAGGTCATCATCTAAGTGTGAAGGTAACATAACCCCTCTGCCAACATGAAAAATCTTGAAATATTTTGCTTCTCATATGCTGAAGCTATGCTAGCAGGTATTTCACAGAAGAAGAAAACCAAGAAAGAGCAAGACAGTAACTCAGAATATACATTATCCTACTTAAAAAGGAGAAACGGGAATTTCCAGGACAAAAGCCAATTATCTAACATTTGAGAGTGAGGAAAATTGTACTGGGAGGGATTTTGCAGGTCTGTTGGAAGTTGAAGGAAGACTTAGATGTTTTTAAAACAAAGCAAATAATTGAGAAAACAGGTATTATTAACTTTGTAGTTGGGCATGGGAGTTTTGCAAGGAAATAAATGTAAGTGTAATTAATATGTAGATTCAGATACAGAGTAGTGTTGACATTGGTGATTGTAGAATACAATTATGAAGACAAAGCAAAGAAAACCTCCTTATTCTAAAAAAAAGCAAAATATTTCACTACCAAAGCAACCTCAGTACTTGGAGATGTCACTTGACTTTCAAGCGGGACTTACTAGGAGTGGGCAGATACATGCCTGCCACTCACCACTCTGGTCTTCTCATTGTAATCAATTTGAGAAAAGAAGAGCTTGTTATAGAGGCCAGGTGGGGGCTGAAGAATTGGAGGTGGGATGCTTTTCCTTCTCCTCTCTAGTTGTCTACTCCTCTGTTGTGCCCAAGGAGACAGATGCTTAGAGATTCACTCCATAGAGAAGCTTCACATGGCAGCTAGGTGTTCTCAATGCAAATGATGTGTGTGTCTGAGAGAGAGAAACAGAGGAAGAGAGAGAGACAGAGAGAAGGGGGGAATTGGACAAACAAAAGATGAAGCCACAGTTTCTTTTATAACTTAATCTCAGTGGTAACCACACCACCATTTCTGCCATATTTTATTGGTCACACAAACCAATCCTGATATAATGTGGTAGGAACTACTTGAGTGTTAATATTAGATAGTATGAATATTGAATAAGGTTATCTCATAGTGACAATGATAAAATAAATAAAGCAGGTTAAGAAGAATAAGGGGTTCTGTGTATTCAAAGAAGGCTTTAATGTGGTGAGATTTGAACACATTTGAATAAAATGCAAACATGTTTGATAAAGGTAGGAACAAACTTGGTATGTTGAAGGAATATTAAGAAGGCCAACCATACTGTCCAAAGAAACCCACAGCCTCAATGCAATCCTTATCAATATACCAATGTAATTTTTTCACAGAATTAGAAATATAATCCAAAATTACTTATGGAAGCAAAAAAGAGCCCAAAGAGCCAAAGCAATCCTAAGCAAAATGAACAAATTGGGAAGTGTTACATTGCCTAAGTTCAAATTATATAAGACTATGGTAATGAAGACAGGATATTACTGGTATGAAAATAGGCATATAGATCTGTGGAACAGAATAAAAGAATGAGAAATAAAGCAACATGTTTTCAGGCAACTGATCCTTGACAAAGCAGGTAAGAATGTACATTTGGGAAATACCACTTGTTTCAATATCTGATGCTGAGAAAATTGGATTGTCATATGCAGGAGAATGAAACTGGATCCCTATCTCTCACATCTCTCATATAGAAAAATAACTCAGGATTGATTAAAGACTTAAGTGTAAAACATCTACATATAATAATACAAGACAATTTCTGGACATTGGGTCAGAAAAGAACTTATGAGTAAGACCTGAAAAGCACAGGCAACAAAAACCAAATTGGACAAATGGCACTTAATTAATCTGAAAACAATCTACATAGCAAAATAAATCATCAACAGGGTCAACAGACAACCTGCAGAATGAGAGAAAATATTTGCGAACTATGTATCCAACAGGGAACTAATATGCAGAGTATACAAGAAAGTCAAACTACTCAACAACAACAAAAATTTTCATTACAAAGAAGATAAAGAACATGAATAGTTGTCTTTCAAAAGAAGACATACATTTGATAGGCCAAGGCAGGCTGATCACCTGAAGACAGTAGTTCGAGACCAGCCTGACCAGCCATGGCGAAATCCTGTCTCTACTAAAAATACAAAAATTAGGCTGGCATGGTGGCTCACTCCTGTAAAACCAGCACTTTGGGAGGCCAAGATTGGCGGATCCTGAGGTCAGTAGTTCAAGACCAGACTGACCAACACAGCGAAACCCTGTCTCTACTAAAAATACAAAAATTAGCCAGGCATGGTGGTGTACACCTATAGTCCCAGCTACTCGGGAGGCTAAGGCAGCAGAATTGCTGGAACCCCAGAGGCGGAGGTTGCAGTGAGCTGAGATCATGCCATTGCACTCCAGCCTGGGCGACAAGAGCAAAACTCCATCTCAAAAAAAAAAAAAGTCCTTGAACCAAGGAGGCAGAGGTTTCAGTGAGCGAAGATCACGCCACTGTACTCCAGTCTGGGTGACAGAGCGAGATTCCCTCTTGAAAAAAAAAAGACATACAAATGGCAAAACAGTAAATGAAAACATGTTCAACATCACTAATCATTAACGTAGTGCAAATGAAAATCACAATGAGATATCATCTTACCTTACTCAATCAGAATGGCTATGATTAAAAGGGCAAAAAGCAACAGATGTTGGTAAGGATATAGAGAAAGGAGAACTCTTATACACCCTTGGTGGAAATGTAAATTAGTAGGACTTCTAATTAAAACAGTATGATTTCTCAAATAATTAAACTAGAACTACATTTCCATTAAACAATCCTACTACTAGGTATCTCCCCATCTCCCCAGAGGAAATGTAGTCAATATACCAATACATACCTTGACCTGTATGTTTATTGTAGCAACATTACCAGTAACAAATATATGGAATCAACCAAAGTAGCCATCAATGAATGACTGGATAAAAAATGTGATTATATATACACAATGCCATACTACTCAGTCGTAAAGGGAGAATAAAAGTACATATTTTGCGGCAACATGAATGGAACTAGAGGTCATTTTCTTAAGAAAAACAGGCTATATCCAGAAAATAAAATATAACACTCTGTCACTCACAAGTGGTTGATAAAAAATGTGTTTGCGTGGATGTACAGAGTGAAATGATAGACAGTGAAGACTTGGAAGTGTAGGAGGAAGAGGGATTGAATAGTGAGATATCAGTTAGTACATACATTGTCATTATAGTGATGAATATCTTAAAGCTGTGACTTAAGCTCTATGTAATCTATGTAACAGAATTGAACTTGTAACACATATTTTTGGCAAATAAAAAAAAAAAAAAAAAAAAAAAAAAACAGAAAATCTTGACATACTGCTCCCTAACCTCTGCCATAAAAAGAAGACTACTACCTGTGTGGCCATAGTAGCATGAATTAAGTATGGAGCAGTCCCCAATCCCAGAGACAGTTAGGGCTCAATACATAGGACTTTAGCCATAGTTAAAATTAGGATTTTGTTCTTATCGAGTAAAAGTGGTGGCAATCAACTGGAAAACATAGAAGAGTAACATAATGTTTAAATAATGACTGTGGGGAATTGACTTTTGAGAAATATATAGAACTACTATTTGGTTTAAACTGCAGATGAGGCTTGCTTAGATGGGCTGATAGAAATGAAAGTGGTTAAACTGGCTGCAGTAGGAAATTATTCTGAAGGTTGAACTTCATGATAATATAGCATATTTGACTAGACGTAATGTGATATAATAGGAAAAGAGAAGACTCAAGAATAAATTTTAGCTGGCTTAATTAACTAGATGAATGTAGATGCTATTTACCAAGATGAAATTGAGTTGGAAGAAGAGTAACTTTGTAGCTGTAGGAGGAAAGAGGCAGAGGTAGGAGAAAACCTAGGAGAGAGTGGGAGGTGTCTGAAGATATTGGTAAAGCATTCCCAAAAGAAGGGTAAGATCAATGGTGCTAAACCACTGAGGGGTCACAGGAGATGGAGGACTGAGAATTGACTCCTGAAATGAGTGGAATGGAGGCCATAGATAACCTTGACAAACTTGGAGTGGAAACAACAAAAGCATCTATAATGTGTGTAAGAAAAAATTGAAGATGAGAGGATGGGGAAATAATCACATACATATGTTTCAAGAATTTTTACAATAAAAATGGCAGACAAATAATATGGTAGAAAAAAAGCACTGAGAGTCTTACGAAGACCTCTGTAGAAATGGGTGATGTTTCAGCAGGCTTTTGCTGATTGAAATAATCCCATAGAGCATAGACGTAAGAAGCAGAAGGTGAAGAAGGGTCACATGCAGAAGCAAAATCCTTGATTGGGCAATGTGGTTCAGAATCAAGAGGGAAGGTAAGAGACGGGGGTAGGGAGGTTTCAACTACGACAATAGGAGAGAAGCCAGAGAACTGGGATTGAACTGAATGTGGGTTGCTCAACGTGGTAGTGGTTATGGTGAGATCCTTCTGTTCTGATTTTTCTGAACTTCTTAATGAATTACCTGAGGCTATCAGTGGGCACAGGGCAGTTTTCTAATACTGAACCTTCCTTGCTTGAGAAGCAGATGTGCCAGTCTCTGCCAGGTTTTTGGTATGGATGTTATCTCATTAGTCTTCACCCTCTAAGGTAGTTGTTATGATTATTCTCATTTTAGGTGTGGAAATTGAAGCTCTGACAGTCAAAGTAGCTTTTTAACAGTCCAGAGATAGCATGAAAAAGGGTTAGGTCCTAACTAAAATCTGAGATTCCAAATGCTTTGCTCATTAAAATCATGCTGCCTCTTTGATGAAATCCATTCGGGTTTCATTAAAGAATAGTGAGAAACATAGGGAGGGAGAGAAGTGATTACTGTTAAAACAGGGCAAATGTGATAGAGAGCGTTCTGGGGATAAGAGGCATAGAATTGTATACATTCAATAGAAACCAATCTCAGTTTCTTGGAAATTATAAGGATACCTTTCAGTTTCTGGGATTTTTTTTCTTTCTTTTTTTTGCATTTGTTGTGTTTTTTGTCCTTAAGATTACTGAAATATCAGTAAATAATCAGAAAATAATTTTTAAAATTTCAATTTGTGCTATAGAAGCAAGGGAAACAGAGAAACCGTAAAACATTTTTCCGTGGCAGCTGGCTAAATTGGGATAAAGGAGGAGGGAACCTTGCTGGAAGCATCAATGAGTAGAGGTTCTAGATGTTCTTACAATGTGTTCATGGTCCTCAGATGCCACATTCACAAACCTTGAGAAACAGACATCACAATCAGAAATTGCAGGCTAATTATTTTATTGGTATATTAAAGTTAGAGCTATGACCACCTTGATCTAATGTCCTGGCATTTGAATAAATTGAATCATTTTAATCACTGTTAACTTCTTACTCACTGCCTGAAACAAACAAACAAGGAAGTTCATAGACCAGACTTGACATGGCAGGAAATGCCTAATTCCTCACTGGTCTTACCGCAGTAGAGTACATGAGAGCCCATCCTCTCTCCCGCATCCCTTCTACCACCTGTGATTCCTTCCTGGTTTTTTATGTGTTCACAATTCCTCACTGGTCTTATTGCAGTAGAGTACATGAGAGCCCATTCTGTCTACCCCATCACTTCTACCACCTGTGATTTCTTCCTAATTTTTTATGTGTTCACTGTTTTAATGCCATGGCACACAATGTGCTAAAAATTGTTGCTTAGATGATGAAGAGAAAAGATCATTTTTAGGTTGTTATGTTTTGTTGCTATTGAATATGTTCAGGGATATATTTACACAGATAATAGCTGCAATGTATTCTAGAATAGTGAGAAGCTGAAATCACCCTTAGTGTCCAGTGACAGGGATTAGTTAAGGAAATAGTGGCCACCCGGCCGGGTGCGGTGACTCAAACCTGCAATCCCAGCACTTCGGCAGGTTGAGATGGGTGGATCATGAGGTCAGGGGTTCAAGACTAGTCTGGCCAAGATGGTGAAACCCCATCTCTACTAAAAATACAAAAAAAAAAAAAAAAAAAAAAAAAAAAAAGCTGGGCACAGTGGTGGGTGTCTGTAATCCCAGCTACTCGGGAGGCTGAGGCAGGAGAATTGCTTGAACCCAGCAGGCGGAAGTTGCAGTGAGCCGAAATCATGCCACTGCACTCTAACCTGGGCGACAGAGCAAGACTCCATCTCGAAAACAAAACAAAAAACGAAACAAAACAACAACAACAACAACAAAAGGAAACAGTGGCCACCCACCAATGGTACTCCACTGATGGAGTACTATCCAATTGTAAAAACAAACAGGAAACCACTGAAGGGATCTATATAGCTTCATAAACTGATGTGGAAATTTACAAAGAAATGCATTTTTTTTAAATGAGTAGCATATACACCTGCATGCAAATTATGGTAATAGTTATGGGGAAAAGGCATTCTATATGTCTATGTACACATAAATATTTCAAAGCGAAGATCCCATAAAGTTAACAGTGGTGCTTTTGACAAGGAGGGAAGGCGAGTAGAGAGTTATGCTTTAAATTTACCTTCATATTTTTCCCTTTTGTTAGGTATTTTTCATTAGCATAAGTATGTACTTCTTGAAAAGTAAGTGTTTTGAAATGAGACACCATTTAGATGCTGAAAGTTCAGGGACTATTTGGCAGCAATGCTGGATGAGAGAGGCTGGTGTGAGGCAGCAGTGAGCAAAATGTGCTCGGGGGAAATTTTATATGGGACCAAAGACAGAGCACCAGAGAGAGAAAGAACATGGTTCTACTTCCTCATTGCCAACCTAAATTAAGATAGAGTATTTGGAATGGTGTTTCTCAAAATCAAAATTCCTTAAAGAGTTTGTTAGAAATACAGGGTCTTGTTACCCTATCCCAGAATATCTGAACACAAATCTTTAGAAATGGGGTCTAGCACAATGCAATATAAATGGGCTTCAGTTGATTCACTGGCACAAGAAAGTTAGAGACCTTTAGCAGTTACAGTCCTTAATAGAGAATAAACTGGAATCATGCCTGTCATTGAATCCTAGATTACTCGGGAGGCTGTGCCTGGGGAATCTGGATGGTCTGCCCCTTGAGAAGGTGGAGATGTTTTCTGGGGCTTCCCAGGAAGAGGTGGGGGAGGCTGCTGGGGATTGCCTCCTGATGGGAGTGGTCCTTGTGGCTTTCCTGGAGGAGATGGGGGACCTTGGGGCTAGTTGCCTTCTTGTGGGAGTGGTCTCTGCTGAGGAATATCATCCTGGTCTCCATCACCAGTAGGAGGTTTAGGTGGGAGTCTTCCAAAAAGTGGTCTCTGAGGCTACTCATCTGAGCCCTGGTTGGAGTCTCCTCCATCTGTGTGAGTAGACACCAGAAGAGCTGAGCTCAGAGATGGAAGGCCCTCCTCTCTTTATACCTCTCTGTCCTTAGCACACAGCCCCTCTCTTCCAGAACGTGCCTCTCGCCTACTAACATCTCTTTTGCTCAAGGCTTCCTTAGGGAGAGTTCCCTTTAATACATATCTGGGTCATAAAAAATCTCATTTTTTTGTTCCTGGGACCAGTATGTCCATTTAAAGTTGTCCAAAAAATAAAAAGATTCCAAATATCTTGGATACATTAGAATCCCTGGAGGCGAAGGAAAAAAAGGACTAGAAACATCAGTAATGCAGCCAGTTATGATCCCAGCTGCCTCCATAACTTGCTGACTGAACACCATGGCTGTGCACCTAAGACCTATGTGGACACTTGAGCTGGTGGCCCAGGCTCCAAGTCCCAATTAGAGAAATATGAAGAGAGCGAAGAGAAAAAGAGGGTAAAAGCCCACACAGAATTCATGAAGAGTTGTGGCAAATTTTTATCAACAACTGGAACACAGCTGAGTGAGAAAGGCACAGAAATGGGACCCAGACACTAATTTCTTTGCATTTTCACTGAAGCCATAGAACTCTGGAGTGGAACTCTAGGGAAAGGGAAGCAGTTGAGAGGCTCTCAATATAAAGAGGAGTCAGAATGAGGACACTGTCCATTTGTCTGTCCTCTCCCAGCAGTCACTCCTGGCCTGGGGAAGAGCCAACCCACTCCTGTTGTCATGTAACCTAGGCATCTCTGCTATTCAGTTTGGTGGCCCTGCTCATGATCCCCAGAATCGAGGTTGCATGAAGATTGCCTATATGTTTAGTGGCAGTAACATTAATTAATTCCTGAAAATAAAGTGTTGATAAGAAGACACTGGAGAACTGACGAATTCCTAACAAGAAAAAGAGAGTCAAAATAGATTGAGAATTTATTGGGATTTACTTGATATTATGGAAGGAGAGTGTTCCTGGCTGACATCTAGAAAAGAAGCACAGGATAAGGAGAAAAGCTACATAGCAAATCTTGCAGGGCTCACGGTCTTCTACAGGGAAAAGGGACTTCTGACCACATCTCGTGCATACCCTGAGTTACCTCATCAACCACTGTCTGTGAAGCTGCTGGAAGAGAAGGAAGATGTCAGTGGAGGCAGGATTGTTACTACCCTGAACATCAACCACAAACTCAACATAGAAGAGCCCCTTTTTGTATTCCCTAAGATCCCTCAAGCCTTAATGCTAATTTAGTTTGTCCATATCTGGTATTTCAGTGTGATATTTTGGTGTTCTTATGCCCTCTTTCTCCTGTAAATACATTGCTTATGTTCACACACTTTCTCTATAGGGGTAACCAGAAGTAATCATTTTGATACAATCTTACACATACCACTCCCAGCACATCGATATACTACCTGTGAGGGAGAGAAAAATGACAATGAGTGGCTCTGATATTTCTATATCTTTAGTTAGACAGAGACAAATGTGTGCATTTCCCCACTCAGCTGTGTCACCATAGCTTATAAAATTTGCTGAAACTATTCAGTGAATCCTGTGTGGGCTTTCACTCTTTTTCTTCTCTCTCTTCGTATTTCTCTACTTGGGTCTTGGAGCCTGGGCCACCAGCTCTAGTGCTCACATAGGTCTCAGGTGCCCAGGCATGGAGTTCAGTCAGCAAGTCATTGAGGTAGCTGGGATCATAACTGGCTGCATTACTGATGTTTCTCATCCTTTTCTTTTCTCCCCTCTGGGAATTCTAACATATTCAAGAACACTTTGTATATTTTTATTTTTTGCCTAACATAAAATAGACATACTTGTCCTAGGCACAAAGAAATGAAACTTTTCATGACCCAGATATGGATTAAAGGGAACTCTGCCTATGAAAACCTTGAGCAAAAGGGCTGTTAGTAGTTGAGAGGCACGTTCTGGGAGAGAGGGGCTGTGTACTAAGGACAGAGAGGTATAAAGAAAGGAGGTTCTTCTATCACTGAGCTCAGCTCTTCTGGTGTCACTTCACACAGATGGAGGAGACTCAAATCAGAGCTCAGATGAGAAGCCTCAGAGACCTGCTTTTGGAGGACTCCCACCTAAGCCCCTGCTGGTGATGGAAACCAAGATGATGGGCCTCAGCAAAGACCATCCCCACAAGAAGGCAAGAAACCCCAAGGTCCCCCAGCTCCTTCAGGAAAGCCACAAGGACCATCCCCACAAGGAGGCAACAAGCCCCAAGGTCCCCCATCTCCTCCAGGAAAGCCACAAGGACCACCTCAACAAGAAGGCAACAAGCCTCAAAGTCCCCCATCTCCTGGAAAGCCACAAGGACCACCCCCACCAGGAGGCAATCTCCAGGAGCCTCAGCCACCTCCTGCTGGAAAGCCCCAGGGACCACCTCCACCTCCTCAAGGTGGCAGACCACCCAGACCTCCCTGGGGACAGTCTCCCCAGTAATCCAGGGTTTAATGACAGGTATGATTCCAGGTTATTCTTCAAAGGGGCTCTAAGTGCTACAGTTCTCCAGCATTATTGTGCCAATGAATCAACTAAAAGCCCTCAGTATTGTCCTAGACCCTATTTCTAAAGATTTGTATTCAGATACTCTGGAGTAGGGTAGGAAGACCCTGTATTTCTAACAAACTCTTTAAGGAATTTTGATGTTGAGAAACAACATTCCAAATAATGTCTTAAATTGTGTTGGCAACGAGGAAGTAGTGCCATGTTCTCTCTGATGCTCTGTTTTCTGTCCACACACTCAGAGATCTCCCATTTAAAGTTTTCACCCGAGCAATGTTTGCTCAGTCCTGCCTCACATCAGCCTCTCTAGTCCAGTATTCCTGCCAAGTGGTCCCTGAACGTTCAGCAGCTAAATCG
This sequence comes from Rhinopithecus roxellana, assembly GCF_007565055.1. Taxonomy (NCBI): domain Eukaryota; kingdom Metazoa; phylum Chordata; class Mammalia; order Primates; family Cercopithecidae; genus Rhinopithecus; species Rhinopithecus roxellana. The sequence goes on along the minus strand of NC_044558.1, from coordinate 122,297,610 downwards.
TGTCTCATTTTTTAAATTCTTCCTTTTCAGTAAGAACATGATTAAGCTGACAAAAAAGTATCTAATGGAATGGAAAAATATGAAGCTAAATTTAAAGGCATAGCTCATCCTACCTGCCTTCCCTCCTTCAGAAAACCAACACTGTTAACTTATGGCATCTTCTCTTTGAAGTATTTATGTGTACATAGACGTTTAGAATATTTTTCCCTCAGAATTAATACTATAACTTATAGGCAGGTACATATGTTAGTCATTTAAAAAATACATTTCTTTGAAAATTTCCACATCAATTTTGGAAGCCAAGTAGATCTCTTCAGTGGTTTTCTGTATGTTTTTACAATTTTATGCTACTCCATGATGTGGCTGTGCCATGATCTCTTTAACCAATCCCTGTCACTAGACATTGAGGGTGGTTTCAACTTCTCACTGTTACAGAACATGTTCCAGTTACCATCTGTGTAAATATATCCCTGAACAAATTCAACAAGTCATAACAAGCTAAGAAGGACCTTTTGTCTTTATCGTGTAAGCAACAATTTTTAGCACATTGTGTGCAAGGGCATCAAAAGGGTGAACACATAAAAAATCAGGAAGGAATCACAGGAGGGAGAAGGGATGGGGGAGAGAGGATGGGCTCTCATATACTCTACTGCAGTAATGTCAGGGAGGAATTAGACATTTCCTGTCAAGTCTGGTCTGTGAACTTCCTTGTTTGTTTGTTTCAGGAAATGAATAAGAAGATGACAGTGATTCAAATGATTCAAAAGCCGTGACATTGGAAGAAGGTGGTCATAGCTCTACTTCAGTATACCAATAAAATCATCAGCTTGCAATTTCTGATTGTGGTGTCTTTCTCTATTTGTGAATGTGGAATCTGAGGACCAAGAACACAACGTAAGAGCACCTAGGACCCCTTCTCCTCGATGTTTCCTGGTAGCTTCCCTCCTCCTTAATCCTCATTTAGCCAGTTTCCCTGAAAAAAATGTTTTATTGTTTCTCTCCTTCCATGACTTCTATTTGGGTTTTTGTTTTTTTGTTTTTCTGAGATGGAGTGAGTCTCAGTCTAGCGCCCAGGCTGGAATGCAGTGGTGTGATCTCGGCTCACTGCAACCTGCATCTCCTGGGTTCAAACTCTTCTTCTGCCTTAGCCTTCAGATAGTTGGGATTGCAGGCGCTCACCACTACAGCCAGCTACTTTTTGTATTTCTAGTAGATATGGGTTTTCACAGTGTTGGCCAGGCTGGTCTCAAACTCCTGACCTCAGGTGATCTGCCTGCCTCAGCCTCCCAAAGTGCTGGGATTACAGGAATGAGTCACCACACCTGGCCCTTCCCTGACTTACACAGCACAAATTGAAATTTTAAAATTATTCTCAGTGTGTTCACTGATATTCCAGTAATATTAAGGACAAAAAACCACAACAAATGCAAAATAGTTCCAGAAGCTGAAAGAAATCCTTATAATTTCTAAGAAACTGAGTTTGGTTTCAAGGGAATGAATATGGTTCTATGCTTCTTATCCCCAGAACCCTCTCTATCCCATTTACCGTATTTTTGACAGTGATCACTTCTCTCCCTTCCTATGTTTCTCACTATTCTTTAATGAAACCTGAATGGATTTCATCAAGGAGGCAGCATGATTTTAAGGAGCAAAGAATTTGGAAACTCAGATTTTAGTTAAGACCTAACTGTTTTTCATGCTACCTCTGAGCTCTTAAAAAGCTACTTCGACTCTCGGAGCTTCAATTTCCACATCTAAAATGAGAATAATCATAATGATGACATTAGAGGATGCAGACTGATGAGATAACATACATAACCAAAAACCTTGCAGAGATTGGCATGTCTGCTTCTCAAGCAAAGAAGTTTCAATATTAGAAAACTACCCTGTGCTCACTGATAGCCTCAGAGAATTCACTGAGTTCAGAAAAATCAGAAGAGGAAGAGCTTACCATAACCATCACAAAGCTGACCAACCTACATTCAGTTCAAGCCCAGTTCTCTGGTTTCTCTTCTATTATCGTAGGTGAAGCCTCCCTACCCCTATCTCTTACCCTCCCACTTGATTCTGAACCACATTGCCCAATCAGGGATTTTGCTTCTGCATATGACCCTGTTGTCTCCTGGTTCTTATCTATGCTCTATGGGAGTACTTCAGTCAGCCAAAGCCTGCTGAAACATCACCCATTCCTACAGAAGTCTTCCTAAGACTCTCAGTGCTTCTTTCCTACCATGTTATGTGTCTGCCATTTTTATTGCAGAAGTTCTTGAAACGTATGTATGTGATTATTTCCCCATCCCCCCACCTCCAATTTTTTCTTCCACACACATTATAGATGCTTTTGTTCTTTCCACTCCAAGTCTGTCAAGGTCATCTACTGCCTCCATTCCACTCATTTTAGGAGTCAGTTCTCAATCCTGCATCTCCTGTGACTCCCCAGCAGTTTAACACTATTGATCATACCTTGTTCGGGGTACACTCTATCAGTCTATCTAGGAACCACCCACTCTTTTGTAGGGTTCTCTACAACTACAAAGTTACTCCTCTTCTAACTCTATTTCATCTTGATAACGAATTCATCTAATTAATTAAGCAAACTAGGATTTATTTTTGACCTTTCTCCTTTCCTTTTACATCACATTACATCTAGTCAAATATCCTACATCATCATTGTAAAGTTCAACTTTCAAAATAATTTCCTACTGCAGCCATTTTCATCACTTTCATTTCTATCAGCCCATCTAAGCAAGCCTCATGTGCAGCTTATGCCAAATACCAGTTCTACTTATTTCCCAACAGTCAATTCCCCACAGTAACCATTTAAAATTTATATTACCTTTCTATGTTTTCCAGTTGGTGGCCACCTCTTTTACTCTATAAGAACAAGATGCTAATTTTTAACTGTGCTAAAGTCCTATGTATTAAGCCCTAACTATCTCTGAAATTGGGTGCTGCTCTATACCTAATTCATTCTGCTATGGCTATACTGGTCGACATCTTCTTTTTTGGCGGGGGTTGGGGAGCAGTATGCCTAGATTTTCTTTAATTTTTAAAAAAATTTACTTGCATAAGTACATGTATTGTGAGTTCAATTTTGTTACATAGATTAACTAGTGCTTAAGTCAGGACATTTGGGTATTCATCACTCAAATAACAAACACTCTATTTATTAATTAATATCCCACTACTCAATCCCTCTGCCTCCCACACTTCCAAGTCTTCATTGTCTATCATTTCATTCTGTACAGCCATGAAAACACATTCTTTAGCAATCACTTATGACTGAGAACGTGTTGTATTTGATTTTCTGCAACCAGCCTGTTTTTCTTTTCTTTTTTTTTTTAATTATTATTATACTTTAAGTTCTAGGGTACATGTGCATAACATGCAGGTTTGTTACATATGTATACTTGTGCCATGTTGGTGTGCTGCACCCATCAACTCGTCATTTACATCAGGTATAACTCCCAATGCAATCCCTCCCCCATCCTCCCTCCCCATGATAGGCCCCGGTGTGTGATGTTCCCCTTCCCGAGTCCAAGTGATCTCATTGTTCAGTTCCCACCTGTGAGTGAGAACATGCGGTGTTTGGTTTTCTGTTCTTGCGATAGTTTGCTGAGAATGATGGTTTCCAGCTGCATCCATGTCCCTACAAAGGACACAAACTCATCCTTTTTTATGGCTGCATAGTATTCCATGGTGTATATGTGCCACATTTTCTTAATCCAGTCTGTCACTGATGGACATTTGGGTTGATTCCAAGTCTTTGCTATTGTGAATAGTGCCGCAATAAACATACGTGTGCATGTGTCTTTATAGCAGCATGATTTATAATCCTTTAGGTATATACCCAGTAATAGGATGGCTGGGTCATATGGTACTTCTAGTTCTAGATCCTTGAGGAATCGCCACACTGTTTTCCATAATGGTTGAACTAGTTTACAATCCCACCAACAGTGTAAAAGTGTCCCTATTTCTCCACATCCTCTCCAGCACCTGTTGTTTCCTGACTTTTTAATGATTGCCATTCTAACTGGTGTGAGATGGTATCTCATTGTGGTTTTGATTTGCATTTCTCTGATGGCCAGTGATGATGAGCATTTTTTCATGTGTCTGTTGGCTGTATGACTGTCTTCTAGCCCACATCTTACATTTAAGTCTTTAATCCATCTTGAGTTACTTTTCTATATGAGAGATGTGAGAGATAGGGGTCCAGTTTTATTCTTCTGCATATGGCAATACAATTTTCTCGACATTATTTATTGAAATGAGTGATGTTTCCCAAGTGTGTGTTCTTGTCTGCTTTGTCAAAGATCAGTTGCCTGAAAATATGTAGCTTTGTTTATGGATCTTTTATTCTGTTCCATTGATCTATATCCCTATTTTTACACCAGTAATATCCTGTCTTCATTACTGTAGTCTTGTATAATTTGAATTCAGGTGATGTAACACTTCCCAATTTGTTCATTTTGCTCAGGATTGCTTTGGCTCTTTGGGCTCTTTTTTTGCTTAAATTTTGGATTATTTTATTCTAACTCTGTGAGAAATGAAATTGGTATTTTGATAAGGGTTGCATTGAATCTGTTGATTTCTTTGGACACTCGGTTGGCCTTCTTAACATTCTTCCAATATACCAAGTTTGTTCCTAACTTTATCAAGCATGTATTTGCATTTTATTCAAATATGCTCACATCTTACCACATTAAAGCCTTCTTTGAATACACAGAATCGCCTATTCTACTAAATCTGCTTCATTTATTTATCAAATTGTTGTCACTCTGAGATAGCCTTATGCAATATTTGTACTATCTAATATTAACACTCTTATGTAGTCCCCACCACATTATATCATGATTGGTTAGTGTGACTAATAAAATATGGCAGAAATGGTGGTATGTTACCACTGAGATTAAGTTATAAAAAAAAATTGTGGTTCTCCTTTTGTTTTTCAATTCCCCCCCCACCCCCCGTCTCTCTCTCTCACACATCACTTGCACTGAGAACACACAGCTACCATGTGAAACTTCTCTATGGAGTGAATCTCTAAGCATCTCTCTCCTTGAGAACAACAGAGGAGTAAGCACCTAGAGAGGAGAAGGAAAAGTCACTCACCTCTTATTCTTTAGTCCCTACATAACCTGTGTAACAAGTTCACTGTTCTAGAGTTGATTCCAATATGGAGACCAGAGTGGTGAGTGATAGGCATGGTTCTGATCCCTCCTAGTTAACCCTGCTAGAAAGTCAGATGACAACTCCAACTACTGAGGTCTCCTCGATAGTGATAATTTTCTTTTTTTTTTTTTTGGAATGAGGAGGTTTTCTTTGCTTTGTCTTCACAATTGTATCTTACAGTCAGCAATGTCAACACTACCGTGTACCTGAATTTACAGGTTAATTACATTTACATTTCTTTCCTTGCAAAACTCCCATGCCCAAGCACAAAGTTAATAATTATCTGTTTTCTCAATTATTTGCTTTAAGAACATCTAAGTCTTCTTTCAACTTCCAACAGACCTGCAAAATCTCTCTTAGTACGATTTTCCTCACTCTCAAAAGTCAGATAATTGGCTTTTGTCCTGGAAAATTCCATTTTTTCTTTGTAAGTGGATCATGCTATCCTGAGTTAGTGTCTTTCTCTTTCTTGGTTTTCTTCTGTGAAATACCTGCTAGCATAGCTTCAGCATATGAGAAGCAAAATATTTCAAGATTTTTCATGTCAGCAGATGTGTTATGTGACCTTCACACTTAAATGATTACCTGACTGGATATAGGATTCTAGTTTGATTGTTATTTTTACTTAGAATTTTTAAACTGCTGTCCCCCTACAGCAACAAGGAAGTATCTTGGAAGCAGAGAGAAGCCCTCACCAAACACTGAATCTGTTGATGCCTTAATCTTAGACTTCCTGGCCTACAGAACATTGAGAAACAAATTTCTGTTCTTTAATCATGACCCAGTCTATGGTCTTGTCATAGTGGTAGAAATGGACTGACACAGAAACCCATATGAGTTCGAATTAGTAAACACACATCTAAAAACAAAAACAAAATGAAACCACAACAACAAAAAACACTGTTGGACTGTCTTCTGACTTCTATTGTTCCACTTAGTTTCTGATTCTCAGTATCTTCTCTATGACTTCTTTTTCAAAGTGGAATCTTCAAGCTCTTTCTTACCATTAAAATTTAATTAGATATAAGTTGATGTGGGTCTTTCCCATTTATTATTTTGGGCACTCTGTATTTCAAGGGGGTCTCCTATCCTGGGCCCTGCCATTTACAGTGGGCCCCACAAAAATACCGTAATCAAAGGGTATTGTTCATTCTTTTTATTCTCATTCATAAATACTTTTAAAAAACAAGCCATAAATAAAACATAGAAATTATAGAAGTGGGCACAGGCTGAACTATATGCTCTTCCAGGCCTGATGGGGCAGGTGAAGAATTTGAAAAGGCAATAAATTCACTGTGGCACCAGAGGAAAAATGGGATACTTCTCTGTAAAGAGAATCAACTGAATGAGTAGTACTCTACCAAATCCTGGGTAACTATCTCCACACACACTACTGAAACAAAGTTGAGAGGAGTAAGATCACCTATCCTGTCTGTGGGAAGGAAACATGGGTATCCCAAAGATGTCCACATTCTAATGAGTATACTTTATGTAAAGATGAAAATAAAGACAGAACTGGGGAATCCTGTGTTAGTGTGTTTATGATTTAGAAAGAAACTTAATTACTCAGGAAAAGAGTTTTTATTACTTCACCTGTTAAGGTCTCAGGACAAGTTTTACCTTACCTATCTCCTATTACTTGTACCTGAATTTATTTTCTGGACATGGTTTCTTCTGATTTTCTTGGAAGTAAACAAATATATAAGGAAATAGCAAGAAAGTGGTAGAGTACAGTAGGCAAAAACATAGGCTTTGAAGACTGACTGCCATCTATACCACTTATTACCATTCTAACAAACTTGGTGTGTACCTCAGTCAGCTCACCTATAAAATTGAGATGGTGGTAAACATTATTCCTACCTTATAAGCTGGTTCTGAAAATTAAATGGCATATAGTATATGCTTAAGAAATGTTGTTATCATAATCAGTCATGGCTACAATGTGTTTATAGAATATGAATACCCTAAAATAATTGTGAAATGTGTTTATGAAGACAAAACATAATATTAAAATATAAGGACCAGTATCGTAATTGTGTAGCCAGGATTTTATCTATGCAAATTTGAATTCTCAGAGACATTTTTGTTTTATTGCTAATTGTTTAGTTGATTCAATGGGCACAAGAATTCTACCAACTCACACAAACTCCTCTAAGACCACAGGACTCAATGCAATTCGCTTGATCACATCACAAGTCCATCCTCTCTCATCATGTTCATCTTTCCTGGTAGACAATCCTTTTGTATTGCAGACAAATTAGTTCATGATGAAGTTGAGGAAGATTCTACTTTCTATCCTGTTCAAAGAATTTTCCACTCTTTAAGAAAGAGGAAGACATGTGGATATGAAAGAGCTGACATATTAAATTTAAATCTTATTACCAGTGCAATAAAAAACTGGTAGATTTGAAGCACCAGTGTGATATGATCTGATTTTCACTAGTAAAAGGCCCCTCTGGCTATTGTGGGGAGATATCTGATATGGGATGTAACAAGAATGTTACCAAGACCTGGCGAAGGCTCTCAACATACTCCAGCAGAGATAATCATGGCATGAACCATAGCCCTGGACAAGAGAACATGCAAGTGTTTACATTGTGAGGTATTTAGAGGTGAGCATGCTGGATTTGCTCATGGACCAGGCCTCAGTGAGAGAAAGGCAGACATGAATCCAATACATTTAAACAACAAAATGAAACTGCTGTCATTGGCTGAGGAGACATTGGCTAGTGTCATGGGCTGAATTCTGTTTCGCCTTATTCATATGATGAAAGCCTGCACTCCCAGTTTCTCAGAAAATGACCATATTTGGAGGCAAGGACTGAAATGTGTGGATTAAGTTTAAATGAGGCTGTTAGAATGGCACATAGTCCCATCTGATAGGTGTTCTTAGAACAAGAGGACATTTGCATGCACAGAGAGACTCCAAATATGCACGTGCACCAAGGCAGTCCATTTTGAGGACATAGAAGAAGACAGATGTCTAGAAGCTAAGGAAACAGGCCTCAGAAACACTGAACCTGTTGACACCATGATCACAATGAAACTGTGAAAAAATGAATTTCTGTTGTTTAATACACCACTCTGTGGTAATTTCTTAGGTAAGTGTAACAAAATATTTTGGGGGAGAGAAGTTTTAGGATGTTGAAATCAAGAACACTACTTGAGACATGTTAAGTTTGCAGGCGTTTTAGAAAGCAAGTGAATTACTGAGGGCTTTGACTCATCTACAGGTGCCTGAGTTGGTAGAGTATGGTTCTTGCTTTACCCACCCTATCTGGGTCTTTCAGCTCTTCAGTAAACTCTGTTCCGATTGTTTCCCATGAGTTTATAGCTAATATTTATTCTTTCCTGATACGCAAATTTCTTGCACTCTTTGCAAACATTGGAGAAGATCAGGAGAAGGCCTGAACTGATTGATATTTAACAGCATCTTCTGCTGTCTTCCTGTATTCAGAGAAGGAGAGTAAGGCATGTCTGCCCTGCACTTCCTTCTCTCTGACCTTTCTTGCCTATTTGAAGGGCTACCATAAGCTTTGTAGTCTGGACTGCACATCTCATTTCTCCTGTCAAATAGTGTCTGGTGAAGCCAGGTACAGGTTATCCCAATAATAAGAGTACATGCTATGCCCAAGCAACAACTCTCTGCTGTAATTAATGCACATGAAGCACAGTTACAACTGTTTCATTTTTCACGTATCCAGAGAGTATCTGGCAAGTAGTAATATATTCCATCTTCAGAACACGTCCCTACTTATGCCAGGTGAAAAACAGATAAATCAAAAATCTGCCTAGTCACCTGGAAATTGCAAAGGTGTCCATAGCAAACTTTACTGTATTAGGAAGTCTTCCTGTGATATGTTGGGTTTTAACAAGTTCATGAAAAATACATATTATATTTAAACAACTATGCATAGATTCCAACATTTTTTAAACCAAAATGAACTCAGACTACATTGTTACAACATGTCTGAACAGGATCTACCTTGTAGCATTAAGAAGTCTAAGCCTCTATAAAAGCAACATGTACTCTGCTCAAACTATAGCGAGTACAAACATCAAATTTATGGTGAAGCTTGGGTGGAAGAATGCTGAGATTATTGATGCTTTACAAAAAGTTTATGAGGACAAGGGCCAAAAAAAATCAGAAGTTCACACATAGATAACTCATTTTAAGCAGGGATGAGATGATTTTGAACATAAAGCCTACAGCAGCTGACCACTCATATTAATTTGCAAAGAAAAATTTCTTTTGTTGATACCATAATAGAAGAGGACTGGTGATTAACAGTACAAACAATAGCCAACACTGCAGACTTCTCATTGGTTCAACTTACATGATTCTAACTGGTAACTAAAATTGAGAAAAAATTTCCACACAACGGATGCCCAATCTCTTGCACTAAGATAAGCTACAGATGAGAACAGAACTTTCCCTGAAAATTCTAAAAAGTGGTGTCAAGATCCTGAAGTTTCTTTTTTCAAAGAATTATAATGAGAATTAAAACATGGCTTTACCAATACAATCTGAAAACAAAACACAATCAAAGCAATGGCTACTGAGAGGTATAAGTGGTCCAGTCAAAGCAAGAGTGGATGGGCAAAAGGGCAAAAATTAGGGCAAAAGTTTTTTGGAAATCTCTCAGTGTTTTGCTTGTAGGCTTTCTGGAGGGCCAAAGAATGACAAAAGCTGCTTATTATGAGAATGTCCTGAGAAAGCATTAGTGGAAAAATGCTTGGGAGAGCTTCATCAGAGTCCTTCACCACAGCAATGCTCCTGGTCATTTATCTCATGAAGCAAGGAAAATTATGTGGGAGCTCTGCTAGAAAATTGTTTGGCACCCACATTACCATTTTATTTTGACCCCTTTGAACTTATTTTTGTTTCTTGTGTTTGCATGATGGTATATATTGTCCTTTTGCTTCAAGGTATAGAATTCCCTTAAGCATTTCTTGTAGAGCAGATCTAGTGGTGATCAATTCTTTCAAGCTTTGGATTTTGGGGAAAGACTTTATTGTTATTTCATTTTGAAGTATTTATTTGCTGGAGATAGTATTTTTGGCTGGCAGAATTTTTTTCTTTGAACACTTTGAATATATCGTTACATTCTCTCCTGGCCTGTCTAGTTTCTTCTGTGAAAATCACTCCTAATCTGATGAGGCTTCCTTAATATATGACTTAATGCTTTTATCTTAGTGTTTTTAGAGCATTCTCTTTGTTTTTGACTGTTGACATTTTGACTCTTATGTGATATTTTAACCCTTGGGGTTATCTCAATTTGTATATGTTTGAGGTCTTATATTTGGATGTCCCAATATCTTGGTAGATTTGACAAATTTTTAGCTAATATCTTGTTTAAAAATTCTTTTCCATACCCTTACCCATCGTTCTCCTTCTGGAATACTCAAAATCAAACATCTGATTGCTACATGGTGTCTTGGGAGACACTGGCTAAATTTAAAGATACCATTTAAAGTGATCTAAGTTTTGATTCATTTATCACAAGAAATCTAAAATGTCAGAAACTCAAGAGAAAGATTGGTCAGAGAGCTATATATCAAAAGATAAATTTGTATATCATATGCATAGATACTAGGCTTTTGCCTGAGAGCATCTTCCATATCCTGGCCCCAGAGCTGGTGTTACTTTGTCAGTGGTTGGGGCTGTAGAAGGAGACAATGCTCACTAGCCTAAACTCAAGTGTCTGTAGCCTCAGCTTCCCACTGTTTTAGCAATGTCAGGGGGTGTTGTGAAACTTTTAATTACTCATTTTCAAAGTTTATGGAAAAATGCAATCACAACTTCTTTTATATGTGATACAAAGCAACATAACTGTTTTCATAAGGTAATATAAGAAGCAGGTAAGCAGATATGTTTAAAAGAGGGTTTACTTCCTTGGAGTGTTGTGCGGACATGGTAATAAAACACTGTGCATTCTCATTCTAACTCTGCTACTTAACAGTTAGATAGTTACTTGCAAAATCCAGCTTTCTCTAATAAAATGAGACCCTAATTCTTATCCAGACTAACTCCAAAGTGCCAGCAGTGAGTATGATGCTTGAAAGTCAGGAAACAGGTGGATAATTCCAAAGAATCAGCCTGTGGTCAGAGGCAGCATCTGGAGGTCTTCACAAAGTACCTATCTGGGTGTCCAATCACCCTGTTATAAAGCAATGACTCCTCAAAACTCTTGCAATTTGCATACAGCTTTCTGACTGTCTCAGTGTCTACTCTTAAGTATGAACAGAATCAAAGGATCACCAGACAATTGAAGCCTGTCTCCATCAAGTGAGAATCACAGAAAGAAAAAAAGGGAATGCAAAAAAAAAAACGGAGACAAGAAGCAATGAAAACTTTAGGAGATGATAGTTAATATATCTAGAGAGATAAGAATAGACACCATGCTCATACAGAATAGGATGCAATTAAATTAAACAAATTGACCAGAAATTGAGAAAGACATTATCAGTGAAACAATGCAATACATTTCCCAGGACTAAAGGATATTCTCCATTTTGAAATGGTCCAATGATTATCCAGAAGCCCAGGTTTAACATCTGCAGGGTTCAGTGCGGGAATACAAACAGTGTCTTACATACCCTATCTCTGAATAATCACACATTATAAAGCAAGATAGACTCTAGGTTCAGATCACGTTTTCACCTAAGTCATGCAGACTGCTGCTTGCAGATTACCCTTATAACCTGGCCTAGACACTGAAGGAGTATGTGTTTCCCTGTACCAATCCTAGTAATAAAACACCGTGGATGTGGAGAAAGGAGAGCTCTTATACACCACACACCCTGATTGGAATGTAAATTAGTAAAAACTCTATGGCAAACAGTATTATTTCTCAAAGAGCTAAAACTTGAACTACCATTCAATCTAGCAATCTTTTTTTTTTTTTTTTTTTTTTTTTTGAGGCGGAGTCTCGCTCTGTCACCCGGACTGGAGTGCAGTGGCCGGATATCAGCTCACTACAAGCTCCGCCTCCCGGGTTTACGCCATTCTCCTGCCTCAGCCTCCCGAGTAGCTGGGACTACAGGCGCCCACCACCTCGCCCGGCTAGTTTTTTGTATTTTTAGTAGAGACGGGGTTTCACTGTGTTAGCCAGGATGGTCTCGATCTCCTGACCTCGTGATCCTCCCGTCTCGGCCTCCCAAAGTGCTGGGATTACAGGCTTGAGCCACCGCGCCCGGCCCAATCTAGCAATCTTACTACTGATATCTACCCAGAGGAAATGAAATCAGTATATGAAAAATAAATCTGCACTTCTATGTTTGTTGAAACACAATAGCAAAGATATGGCATCAACCTAAGAAACCCTCAATGGATACTTAGGAAATCTTAAGTATGGAGACAATGGAAATCTATCAATGGATTTGTAGGTAAAGAAACTGTGATATATACACAATGCAATACTACTCTGCAAAAAATAAAGAAAGAAAGAAATCACTCCTTTTGCAGCAATACGAATGGAACTGGACGTGACAGATAATGTGCTATGTGAAAAAGGCCAGATACAGAAAGTCAAGTATAACATGTTGTCACTAATAAGTAGGTGCTAAAATGTGTTTATATAGATATAGAGGGTAGAATTATAGACACCGAAGCCTTGGAAGAGTGAGTGGGTGGGAAGGAATTAAGAGTTAGACATTAATTAGTAAATGCAATGTTTGTTATTCTTATTATGGAAACTCTAAGGCCATGATTTAACCATTATTCAATCTATGCATATAACAAAATTACCTTTGAACCACATATATTTATAAAAATAAAGTTTAAAAATAAATGGAGGGTGGCCAGGCACAGTGGCTCACATCTGTAAGCCCAGCACTTTGGGAGGCCAAGGAGTGTGGATCATGAGGTCAGGAGTTCGAGACCAGCCTGACCAACATGGTGAAACCCCGTCTCAACTAAAATTACAAAAATTAGCCAGGCGTGGTGGTGCATACCTGTAATCCCAGCTACGTAGGCTGAGGCAGGAGAATCACTTGAACCTGGGAGGTGGAGGCTGCAGTGAGCCAAGATCTTGCCACTGCACTCCAGCCTCGGTGACAGAGTGAGACTCTGTCTTAAAAAAATAAAAAATTGAAGGCAAATTTAAGCATATGTTTTCAAGAAAGAAAAAGAAGGAGATGGAGGAGAAGGAGAAATTAAAAAGAAGGAGGAGGAGGAGGAAGAAGAAAGAAGAGGAAGAAAAATGAAGGAGGAGGAGGAGAGGAAGAAGAAGGAGGAGGGGGAGAGGAAGAAGAAGGAGGAGAAGAAGAAGAAGGAGGAGGAGGAGAGGAAGAAGAAGGAGGAGGGGGAGAGGAAGAAGAAGGAGGAGGAGAAGAAGAAGAAGAAGGAGGAGGAGAGGAAGAAGAAGAAGGAGGAGGAGGAGAAGGAGAAGGAGCAGGAGGAGATGACAACAAAGAAGACCAGTGTGGCTATAGCTGGATCAATTAGGTATAGAGCAGTCAATACGTTCAGAGAACGGTAGCTCTACCCTAATGAACTTGACCACACTCAAAATTAAGGTTTTGTTCTTACAATGTAAAAGAGGGGTAAGTGTACTAAAAAAGATACATGGGTGATATGATTATTAAATAGTTACAGTGGGGAACTGTTGAGAAAAAATAGATTTGCAATTTGGAGTAAGGTAGAAATGAGGCTTGCTTAGATGGGCAGATAGTGATGATGGTGCTAAAAAATTGCTGCAGTAGAAACATACTTGAAGGTTGAACTTTAGCATAGTCTATTTGACCTGATGTAATGTGATGAAGAAGAGTCAAGAATGACTTGCAGTTGGCTAAATCACGTAGATGATTATAGATGCTATTTACCAAGATGAAACAGATTTGAGAGACAATAAACTTGTAGCTGCAGGAGGGAGGCAGCAGAAGTAGAAGAAACCATATGAGACATTGAGACATCCCTGGAGATGTTGATAAAGTGTTACAAAAAGAAGGATATGTTCAATAGTGATACATTGATCAGAGGTCAAAAGAGATGCAAGATTGAAAACAGATTCCTAAACTGACTGGAATAAAGGTCAAAGATGACCATCACAAAATTGGAGTGCAAAGTATGAAAGCCTCTATAATGAATGTGGAAGAAAAATTGGAGGTGAGTGAATGGAGGAAATGCTATAGGTATATGTTTCAAGAACTTTGCAATAAGGAAGGCAGACAAATAATGTCATAGTAAGGAAGAATTAAGAGCCTTAGGGAGACCTTAGTAAAACTGAGAGCTGTTTCAGTAAGTTTGTGCTGCTTGAAATAATCCCATGGAGCACACAGGTAAGATTCAGGAGACAAAAGGATCATGTGCAGAATCAAAATCCTTGATTAGGCAATGAGATAAAAAATCAAGTAGGATGGAAAAGATAGAGGCAAGGAGGCTTCACCTAGGATAATAGGAGAGAACTGGGCTCAAACTACATGTGGGTTGGTCAACTTGGTGGCTTTTGTGGTGAGATCATTCTGTTCTGATTGTTTTTGAACTTCTTAGTGAAAGCACTTAGGCCATCAGTTGAGACAGTAGCAATTTTCTAATATTGAGCCATCTTTACCATCCTCTTTCAACATGGTGGATTATTTTCTCCACAGATTGACTTGTTTATTTACTTCTGAGTATTTTTCCTTTGCAGGTCTACTTATTTTCATGAATGAGCCTCACAGAATAAATTCTGAATGTTTTTAGCCTTTGTTATAATTTCAGAAAACTTAAACTAGAGATATCTGTTCCTATGGTTAAAAAATTCAACATAAGAATTTTCTGTGTTCATTGACATTGGAGATGACAGTGACAGTTGCTTGCAGAGAGTCTCCTCTCAACATCATTCATTTCTCTTAGGTTATTTTACGTTCAATTTTTCTGACAATACTTGAGTCACATTTGATAACTTACGTTAAAGTAATATTAATGTCATTGAAATTTTTATATCAGAAGAGTTTTACATCATGTTTTCTGATTTTCTTCGAAATTGTACACATCTGTGATTGATTTCTCCCTCTCATTTCTGAAGTTTTTATTGTTTTCTGGGTTTTCTTAATGAAATTATAAGATATATGTATATTTTATTTTCGCTTAAGAACTAGACTTTGTTATAAATTAGATTGCTTCTCTGTTTTCTCATGCTAGATATTTTAATTTGAGTGGTACACAGAAAAAAATGACGTTATGCAGGCAATAATTTGCTGTATTAACTAACACGTTAGAAATCTCTTAGATTTCAAAAGTCTACATTTCTAATTGTCGTAATTAAATTTCCATAAGGAGATACTATTTTTTTAAAAAGAACTAATTAGAATTTTATAAAGAGCCTGATAAGAAAGAAAATGCTAAAAAATATATGAATACGCAATGTGTTCCTATTTTGTTTGAAAGCCTAGAGAAAACCAATGTCAGAGACTATTGCACTTAAATTTTTTGACAAAGAAATCTTAAGATTTTAACTTGGGAGCATTTAATTCCTCACAATTTCATGTCCACTGTTCTTTCCTAAAATCGTTAGTGGGAAGCAGACATGACTATATCCACTAGTTTTCCATGCATGTGATCTGCTTAGTCTTCATCCTTTAGGGGAGTCATTTTGATTATTCAAAAATTTAGAAGAGGAAACTTAGGCTCTGAGATGTAAGTAGCTTCCTATGAGTCCAGAGTTAGCAAGAGAGAGTTGTTAAACTACAATCTGACAGATTCCAAAATCTTTGCTTATTCAAGTCATGCTGCCTCTGATGAAATCCATTTAGGTTTTCTTTAGAATAGTAAGACTCATAGGCAGGAAAAGAACTGATCAAAGATAAAATAGGGGAAAATAGGTCTAATGGCTTCTGGGGAATAGAGGGCATAGAACTATCACAAGAACAGAAAACCAAACACCGCATGTTCTCACTCATAGGTGGGAACTGAACAATGACATCACTTGGACTCGGGAAGGGGAACATCACACATCGGGGCCTATCATGGGGAGGGGGGGAGGGGGGAGGGATTGCGTTGGGAGTTATACCTGATATAAATGACGAATTGATGGGTGCTGACGAGTTGATGGGTGCAGCACACCAACATGGCACAAGTATACATATGTAACAAACCTGCACGTTATGCACATGTACCCTAGAACTTAAAGTATAATAAAAAATAAATTAATTAAAAATAATAATAAAAAAAGAACCATACTCATTTCCCTAGAAAACAAAATTGGTTACTTTTGAACTTGTTAAAATTTCTCTCAGCTTCTGGGACTTTCTTTCACTGGTATTGTTTTTCTTACATTCATAAGCTTACTGGAATATCAGGAAATGACCTGAAAATAATTGTGCAATTTAAATTCGAGCTATAGAAGACAGAGAAGGAAAGAAACAGTGGAACTTCTTCCCCAGGCAGATGACTTAAGGAAAGGAGGAGAGAAGCTTGCTGGAAACATCAAGGAGAAGGGGTCCTGGATGTTCGTGCAATGTGAACATGGCTCTCAGAGTCCAGAGTCCCAAACACTCAGAAACAGACACCACCATCAGAAATTGCAAGCTGATTGTTTTATTGGTATACTGAAGTTAGAGCACGACCCCGTGTTTCATGGCGTTTGAAACACTGTTTTCTTCTTATTCACTTCCTGAAAAAGACAAACAAACAAGGAAGATTATAGACAACACTTGACCTGGCAGGAAATGCCTAATCCCTCACTGGTGTACTGCAGTGACGGAGATGCAAGTCCCTACTCTTGCCCTCTATCCCTTCTACAGCCCCCTTCTCTTTAGTAATATTTTCTTTATTCACTCTTTAAGCCATTGCAGGTAATGTGATTTAAACTGTTGCTTAGATGAGAAAGAGAAACAAGTATTGTTATGTTGTTCACGCTTTGTTGCTGTTGGTTATGTAAGGGCTATTTTTACAAAGGTAGGCACTGCAACATATCATGTAATAGTGAGAATGTGAAACCAGCCTCAATGTCCAGTGACAGGGGTTGGTTAAATAGATTTTGGAACAACCAAACAGTAGAATAGTATACAATTGTAAAAACAAACTAACCAACAAACACTGAAGAGATCTAAATGAACTCATGTGAATGTTTTCTAAACAATAAAATTTTCCTATGAGTAAGACACAAATATGAATATAGAGTATGGTAAAAATGGTTTTAAGAAAAGCATTATATATATTTATGTAGCAATAAATATTTCAAAAAGGAGATTCCAAAGAGTAAAAGGTGGGGGTTTTGAGAAGGATAGAAGGGAAGAAAGATGAGTTAGGCTCTTACTATTTAGCTCTGTACCTTTTTGTTCACTGAGATTAGTTTTTGTTAGCTTATGCGTGTATGACTTTAAATGTAAGTATTTTAAAAATGAGATACCATTTAACAGCTGAAAGTTCAAGGACCATTTAGCGGGAATACTGGACATGAAAACCTGATGTGAGGCAGGACTGAGCAAAGCCTGCCCAGGTGAAAACTTTAAATGGGAGTCTTTGAGTTTGAGGAAAGAAAACAGAGAGCCAAAAGGAGAACATTGTTCTACACCCTCATCATCAACCGTATTTAAGACATGCAATTTGAAGATAGTGATTTCCAAAATCAGAATTGCCTTCAAAAGCTTCTGTAAAACATAGGATCTTGATACAATATACAAGAATATCTGAATAACAATTTTTAGAAATGTGTTCCAGGACAAGGCAATATTAACAGCTTTTCAATGAACTCATTGGCACAATGAAGTTGGAGAAGTGTAGCAGTTGGAGCCTTCGATGGATAATAAACTGGAATCATACCTGTCGTTGAATCCTAGATTACTGGGAAGACTCCTCCTTTGGAGGTCTTGATGGGCGGCTCCCTTGGCAAGGTGGAGGTGTTCTGTCGGGCTTTTCATGAGGAGGTAAGGGAGGATGATGGGTATGGCCTCCTGGTTTCTGTGTGCTTTGTGGCTCTCCTGTAGGAGGTGGTGGATGGTGGTGGTGGTGGTGGTGGTGGCCGCCGCCTCCGTGATGGGGTGGTTTCTGCTGAGGGCCATCATCCTCGTTTCCATCGTCAGCATGGGGTTTAGATGACTGTCCTCCCAAAGCTGCTCCCTGATGCTCCTCATCTATGACCTGGTCAGAGTCTTCCTCATCTGTGTGAGTTGAAACAAGAAGAGCTGAGCTCAGTGCTGGAAAACCCTCCTGTCTTCATACCTCTCTGTCTTCACCACAGGGCCCTTCTCTCCCTGACCTGCGTCTCAACTCCCAACCTCCTTGCTTCCCAAGGCTTCCTGATTAGAACTCCTCTTCGGCCGGGCGCGGTGGCTCAAGCCTGTAATTCCAGCACTTTGGGAGGCCGAGACAGGCGGATCACGAGGTCAGAAGATCGAGACCATCCTGACTAACAGTGAAACCCCCGTCTCTACTAAAAAATACAAAAAAATGAGCCGGGCGAGGTGGCGGCGCCTGTAATCCCAGCTACTCGGGAGGCTGAGGCAGGAGAATGGCGTGAACCCGGGAGGCGGAGCTTGCAGTGAGCTGAGATCCGGCCACTGCACTCCAGCCTGGGCGACAGAGCGAGACTCCGTCTCAAAAAAAAAAAAAAAAAAAAAAATAGAACTCCTCTTCATCTACATAAGGGTGATGAAAAATCGAATTTCTGTGTTCATGGTCCCTAGAATCAAGGTTGGGAGAAAACTACTTATATCTCTGGGGCAATGACATTAGTCAATTCCTGAGAGGAAAATGTTGATAAGAAGACACTTGAGAATTGATCAATTCTTCAGGAAAAAATGGAGACAAAATTTACTGAGAATTTATTGGGATTTACCTGATATTATGGAGGGAACGTCTTCCTGACTGACATCTAGAAAAGAAGTAGAGGATGATGGGAAAAGTTACTTCGTGGGTCAGAATCGCCATGGCCAGCTATCCGTACCGGCAGGGCTGCCCAGGAGCTGCAGGACAAGCACCAGGAGCCCCTCCGGGTAGCTACTACCCTGGACCCCCCAATACTGGAGGGCAGTATGGCAGTGGGCTGCCCCCTGGTGGTTATGGGGGTCCTGCCCCTGGCGGGCCTTATGGACCACCAGCTGGTGGAGGGCCTTATGGACACCCCAATCCTGGGATGTTCCCCTCTGGAACTCCAGGAGGACCATATGGTGGTGCAGCTCCAGGGGGCCCCTATGGTCAGCCACCTCCAAGTTCCTATGGTGCCCAGCAGCCTGGGCCTTACGGACAGGGTGGCGCCCCTCCCAATGTGGATCCTGAGGCCTACTCCTGGTTCCAGTCGGTGGACTCAGATCACAGTGGCTATATCTCCATGAAGGAGCTAAAGCAGGCCCTGGTCAACTGCAATTGGTCCTCATTCAATGATGAGACCTGCCTCATGATGATAAACATGTTTGACAAGACCAAGTCAGGCCGCATCGATGTCTACGGCTTCTCAGCCCTGTGGAAATTCATCCAGCAGTGGAAGAACCTCTTCCAGCAGTATGACCGGGACCGCTCGGGCTCCATTAGCTACACAGAGCTGCAGCAAGCTCTGTCCCAAATGGGCTACAACCTGAGCCCCCAGTTCACCCAGCTTCTGGTCTCCCGCTACTGCCCACGCTCTGCCAATCCTGCCATGCAGCTGGACCGCTTCATCCAGGTGTGCACCCAGCTGCAGGTACTGACAGAGGCCTTCCGGGAGAAGGACACAGCTGTACAAGGCAACATTCGGCTCAGCTTCGAGGACTTCGTCACCATGACAGCTTCTCGGATGCTATGACCCAACCCATCTGTGGAGAGTGGAGTGCACCAGGGACCTTTCCTGGCTTCTTAGAGTGAGAGAAGTATGTGGACATCTCTTCTTTTCCTGTCCCTTTAGAAGAACATTCTCCCTTGCTTGATGCAACACTGTTCCAAAAGAGGGTTGAGAGTCCTGCATCATAGCCACCAAATAGTGAGGACCGGGGCTGAAGCCACACACGTAGGGGCCTCATGGAGGAGAGGATGGAAGTTGAATGTCCTGATGGCCATGAGCAGTTGAGTGGCACAGCCTGGCACCAGGAGCAGGTTCTTGTAATGGAGTTAGTGTCCAGTCAGCTGAGCTCCACCCTGATGCCAGTGGTGAGTGTTCATTGGCCCATTACCGTTACTACCTGTGTTCCCTCACCAGGCCATCCTGTCACACGAGCCCATTTTCTCCAAAGTGGAATGTGACCAAGCATGAGAGATATGCCCATGGGACCAGTGGCTTGGATTCCGCCACACCCATAAATCCTTGTGTGTTAACTTCTAACTGCCTGGGGCTGGCCCTGCTCAGACAAATCTGCTCCCTGGGCATCTTTGGCCAGGCTCTGCCTCCGCAGCTGGGACCCCTCACTTGCCTGCCATGCTCTGCTCGGCTTCAGTCTCCAGGGGACAGTGGGCACCTCTCCCTGCCAATACTTTTTTTAATTTGCGTTTTTTTTTTCATTTGGGGCCAAAAGTCCAGTGAAATTGTAAGCTTCAATAAAAGGATGAAACTCAAAAAAAAAAAAAAAAAAAAAAAAAAAAAAAAAAAAGAAAAGTTACTTCGTGAATCTTTCAGGGCTCATAGTGTTCTACGAGGAAAAGGGACCTCTGATCACACCCTGTGCATCTCCCTTTGTGACCTCATCAGCCACTGTCTGATGCTACTGGAAGTGGAGGAAGATGTAAGAGGAAGCAGGGTTGTTACTACACTGAGCATCAACCAGGAACTCAACAGAGAAGGGCCCCTGTTGGTCCTCTTACGATTCCTCAAGCCTTAGTGCTTATTTAGTTAAACTGCTCTGAGTATTTCAATGATATATTTGGGGATTCTTCTGCCCTCTTTCATCTGTAAATATGTCGCTTATGTTTGCAAGCTTTCTCAACAGGAGCCACCAGAAATAACCACTTGGATACAATCTGACACGTGCCACTCCCAGCACGCCACTCCCAGCACATTGAAATACTACATGCAGGAGAGAAGAAAATGACAGTGTTTCACTCTGATTATTCTCTACCTCTGTGTAGACAGAGACAAGTGTTTTAACCATTTCTCTGTCTCGGCAGTAGCTCTGACATGTGTTTATCTCCTTCATGATGCTCAGCCACTGTACAGCAAGGCCAGCATCATCCCTGTCTACTGCGATCAGTACAGGATCTTCACAGCTGCACTTCTCTGACTCTGTCTTGCATTCTCCACGTCCTTCACAGCAGTCCCATGTCTCTATAAATGCAAATCTCACTCTCTCACTTCCCCGGTACAAATTCTTTATCGGGTTCTATTTGTGCAATCAATAAACTATGAGGTCTTGATGAGGAATGAAGGCACAACAGGTCTTTTGATCCTTGGCGTGAGAACTCTGCAGTCCCATCTGTTTGCAGCCCCATCTGTTTTCTCATCCTCTTCTCTTCCCTCCACTTTCCCCCTCTATAGTGTTTGCCCATAAACCGCAATCAGAGTCACAATATCTTCCCCCAACTGGTCTTACCTTCACTTGAGCTCTGAACTGAGCTGAAGGCCAGCAGGGCCACTGACAGCAGAATCAGAAGCATCTTGCAGGAGGCTCTGGTGTTACTCCCAACTTTGTGCTGGGAGAAACGTGTCATCTCCCTTTAAAAAGACAAGCAGAACAATGGCACATTTGAGTTCCCTACCGGTGGGCCTCATCACCTCAGAGACTGGTTCTGCTTTGCTTACCTCAGGTCAAGTGTATCCCTCATTTCTTTGGGACTCTAGCCCAGCAGGAAGGGTTGGGTAGGATGTTGTTTGTGTCTAATTTCTAAAAGGTACAACTATGAATTGGATAAATGTTTTGACAGAACTGTGTCCAAGCAATCAGCACAGTGTCAGAATTGAACTTTCGACATCATTTGGTTTTCAATATGTTGGAAAGACTGTTATTCTGATTTCCACTGTGCCTTCTGTTTCTGTGTATGTGTGTTTGTGTCGGTGTGTCGGGGTGGTGGGCAGCTATCCTACAGCTAACAGTGAAGATGGTCAATATCTCTGACTCTTTTTGTAGCCTATTTTCATCTCTCATGATGTGTGTGTGTACGGATATTTTCACATTTAGCTAAATTTTTCATGTAATACAGATGGTCTTGCTTATCTGTGAGATGTGTGAGGACAGCACACTCCCAGGCACACATAGATAAGAGAAAGTTACCCCATAGCCTGCTCAGGCTACAGGAACTGTCCAAACTCTGTGGATCTCACTACACTCAGGCAAGGCTGTACAACACAGGAAAGTGAAAAAATTTGTATTTTAAAAATATCTTTATGGTTTATTAAAGCAAACTGAACACAGAAACCACCAAGGGATTTCCAGACCTGAACAAACTGAATATATGGCTCCCTAAGTGAGCCAGACGATGTCATATAGCTAAGACCTCTACTTTCTCCAGAATATTCTATATAATTCATCCTCTACTTTATTTCTTCTCATAAATATTATAATCGTCATCACTGATAATTAAATGGCCACAATTATACATTCAACTAAGATAATTTGTAATGCTATCCAAGCCTCAGTTGCCTTGATTGATTGGTCTTCTGTTTTTTACTCGGTAATTGTATCACGTGTTTCATCAGAGTGTTCTTTCACACAGAGGATATTTATCTATAATATTCTAATACTCATTCTTTCTCACACTTATTTGTCTATATTTTGTATTCTGAGTCCACCTTGCCATGTTTACTTTTCTTCCTATATCTTTTTTTTCTCCCCACACAAATGTCCGTTACTTATTCTTCTAAGTGATGGTGTATGGTACTCCTCACTACCTTTACTTTCATTTTTTTCTGTATAATTTGACAATAAAAAATTAAGTTTCCAAAAACCCTGTCAGGGTCTTGATTTGGTAGCTCTCTCCTCAGCTGCTGATTGCTCCATGATACCTAGAAATTCCGTGTTCATCAATTCATAAAATATACTAGTCAGTATCACCAGCTGCACTTTCCAATTCAGACCTTGTGTAGGTCTTGTGTAATTTTTCACTTTTTGTGCATGGCTAGTCTTTATTTGAAGATAGCTTCATTGGAGGCGTGGCTGAGAGGCCATGTGACAGAAAATCGTAAAGACAAGCTCCTAGACAGGTGTGCATGAGTGGATCCTGTGCTGTGCATACAAGGGTCTGGTCTGGCCCTTCTGAAGAGTTGCAGAAAATAATACAAGAAGCCTTCCTAGTAGATTAGATTTTGCTACATACAACATTGTTCTTGTAAGGGACCCAGGCGGATTGTTATTTTCCCTGGAATAAATACAGACCGATTTGAGGGGGAATGCATTCTTAATTGTCAGTTCTTCTCTGGCCCTGTGGGAAGTGGATCAGTTCTAGCTGGGCCTTATGAATTGCATCTTAAGCATAGAGTAGTTGCTTGAGCCCAGCAGCTCCCAGTGTGTTAGGGAGATTGTCTCTGGTTTCACCAGATACTGTTTTCCGTAGGAGGTGGAAGTGAGCAATCCTGCCCAAGTGATGCCAGGTCAACCATCCTGTCAAAAACGAAGGTCAGAGAAAAGGAACAAAGAGGAGTGCCAGGCAGATATTGCCTGATGATGTGGGCAACTGAGAAATCTGCAGGCCTAGTGCAAGACAGGTTTCTTCTTGGAAGCAGAGTACAGGAAAAGAACAGGAAATGCTCCTAAAGGTCACTCAGCTCAGGCCTGTTCCCTAAACTTCTCCAATGTCAGCAATCAGCAAAAGAGACTAGTGTATCCGGAAAGCATAAATATCAGCTATGCTGTCACCAGATAAATCAAAAAGAGAGGTAATGGAAGAGCTGAAAGGGACACTGTCTGTGAGTGAAGGTGGGTGGGTGAAAGGGAAAAGCAGGACTGCTGCAGGAGCTTGGGCACCTAGAGGTGAGAGGCAGCCCTCAGCACCACACTTGCCTTCTACTATGGATGTTCACATTCTGAGGCCCTGAAGGGTCAGTCTTCAACATATGAAATTTTAGGATTCATCTCTCATACCACATCCCAACATTTTCTCAGTTACTGACAGGTATTTACCTAGTGGTTCAAAAATCCTCACTCCCTCCAGCGTTAACTGATCTAATTGCTTCTGCCTTCAAAATACATCCCAAATATGACCACTTGCATGACCTTTCCTAGAAGGTGATTGTTCAGTCATGATGCTCTCTCCTGCAGGACTTTAACAGCCTCCAGCTGGTCTTGGTAACATTCTTCCCCCAGCTCATCCCATATCAGTCCCCTCACAACAATCAGAGTAATCATTTAAAAGTAGAAATTAGGTCATATCACATTTGTGCTTCAAATCCCCTGATTTTCCTTCTGCACTTATGAAAGATCCAAATTTCATCCCTCAGCTCTTTCACACCCACATGGCTCACTCTTTTTTGAATACCAGGAAGCTCTCTGCATGGAACAGAAAGTAGAATCTTCTTCAGCTTCACCATCTTCTAGTTTGCTTAGAGCACTAAAGATAATTTGCCAAGAAAGATAAACATTGGCAGAGGGGATAAACTTCTCTGAGAGTCAGTGAGTTGCATTGAGTCACTGGTGTCTGGCAGTGTTGCAAATTAGAAGAATTACTGTATTAATTGCACCAACTAAGTAATCTAACAATACAGTTAGCAAATAAACATAATAGTCTCTGAGATTTCAGCTTGCTTTGACTTGTCTAAAAATTTTGTTGACACTATTATGGTGGTCTTCTATTTTTTTTAATTTGATGTTGATCCATAAATATATATTATATATTTCACAATTAATTTAGCATATTTATTTATTTATTTTTGAGATGGTATATTGCTCTGTCACCCAGGCTGGGGTGCAGTGGTGCGATCTCAGCTCACTGCAACCTCTGCCTCCTGGGCTAAAGCATTTCCCCTGCCTCAGTCTCCCAAGCAGCTGGGATTACAGGCACCCACCACCCCACCCAACTAACTTTTTGTACTTTTAGCAGAGACGGGGTTTTACCATGTTGCCCAGGCTGGGCTGGAACTTCTGACCTCAGGTGATCCACCCCCCTTCGACCTTCCAAAATGCTGGGATTACCAGGCATGAGCCACCGCGCCCAGCTAATTTAGCATATTTCTGTTCTTTCCACCTGTCCTAACCAAATTGGTTATAATAGATAATTTTGGTTAAGCATTTACTATATTCCATTTAATCATCAAAACCATTTTATTAGGGAGATAAGATTGTTAGTATTACCTTAATTTTATAGATGACATGACTTAGGTACATATCAAAGTTCTCATAAATGTAGTAAGTTGAACAGAAGGCAGTCAGTTTTCAGAGCTTTCTGTGCTCCACTACTTACTTGCTGTTCATTTATTCATTTCGTTACTACAATGCGAGAGGGAATGAGGCTCACAGAAGAAACACATGTTCTCGTATTAGGAAATTATCAAAGTTAAACTTTCCTAACACTTTAACAGGTGAAGTGAGAAATATTTTTTTTCTGAGTAAATACGTTTGTTTTAAATCATAAGCTCATTTACATAGGCTTCCTGTAACCCATTTTCCTCTTGCCTTCATATAAAGAGACTCATACGATTAATTCCTTTTTTGGGGGCGGATTACGAAAACCCTGTCAATGTAGATGCTCTATGTGCTTTCTTAATATTCACTACATGCATTTTTCTGGTGAGCCATGTTAGCATTGGCAAAATTTGTGCATACCCTTTTAAATGGACCAAACGTTGATTCTAATCATAATGAATCTAACATTTGAGAAATCCACGAGAGACCAGTCTGAGATTTGTCTATAAAGGGATTCATTTGTATACCACTTGCACAAATTTCAGTCTTCTGTCTGAGAGTGTCTCCTGTGTCCTGGCCCCAGAGCTGGTGTTACTGAAACAGGTCAGGGTCACTGGTCTCATTGTCTAAGGTGTTATCCTAGCTCATGGTCTCAGGACCAAGAAAATTAAGGAGTGTGGACACAACGGGTGAGGCTGGAGCAAAAGTTTAATACACCAAAGAAGAAAGGTCTCTGCAGTGGAGAGGGGAGTCAGAGTGGATTGCCATTTTTACAGTTGAATCCAAGAGCTTTTATAGAAAACTGCTCTCATCTCAGTAGCTATTTTTCTTATCTATAAAACTGCCTGCACAATTCTTAGGTATGTATGTAGTTATGTATGTAGTTGTGGATATGTCTTATGTATGTATGTGTGTAGTTATGTATGCAGTTGTGGATATGTCTCTAGGCTAGCACAAAGTGCAGCTTTTTGTTTGTATAATTATGTGTTTGTTTTAAGTAAGCCCCCTTGCTCCCTCTGCAAGTGCTACGGAGCCCACTGTGTACATAGGGCTTCTATCCCAGACTTTGCTACCTTGCCTGATTCTCTGTGGCTTATCTGGGCAGGCGCACCCCAGCTGTGATTTTTTTGTGCAGGGAGCTTCTGCAGTCTGTTTTTCCCCAAGTTGCTCTGTTTTTCTGGTAGCTCTGTTTTTTCAGGCAAGCAGCATTTCCAAGGACCAGCCTTAACTGTTTACCTAAATGATATTTTATTTTCTTCCCCCTCATTACTTCCTCAGTGGTTGGGGCTGAAAAAGAGTGCTAACCAGCCTAAAGTCAAGTGTCTGCCTTAGCAATGCCAGGGGGAATTCTAAAGTTTTCAATTGCTCCTTCTCTGAGTTCATAGAGAAATACAATCACAACTTCCTTTAGAAGATACAAAGGAACATACATCTGTCTCACATTTTTATTAAAATGTACAAACAAGTAAGCTACTATTTTTAAAAGAGGGATTTTGTTAAAGTGATTAATAAATGACTCACTTTGTTTAGGTAAACATGTATGTTTTATCTTAGAAGAAACCTTTTGCCCCTCCTGCTTAAGAACCATAAATTGGTCCGGTGCGGTGGCTCACGCCTGTAATCCCAGCACTTTGGGAAGCCGAGGCGGGTGGATCACGAGGTCAGGAGATCGAGACCATCCTGGCTAACACGGTGAAACCCCATCTCTACTAAAAATACAAAAACAGCCGGGCGTGGCGGTGGGCGCCTGTAGTCCCAGCTACTTCTGAGGCTGAGGCAGGAGAATGGCTTGAGCCTGGGAGGCGGAACTTGCAGTGAGCCGAGATCGCGCCACTGCACTCCAGCCTGGGGGAGAGAGCGAGATTACGACTCAAAAATACAAAGCAAAACAAATAAACAAAACAAAACAAAAAAAAAACCATAAATTTCTACCATATTTGGTTGATTTCAAAGTGCACATTTTTGCTTATGTAACATCTTGGAAACTGGGATGTGTGGCACATTGTACTTTCTAAAGATGGTCACAAAAGTCTTTTTCATCTTATATTATCTTCTTACAATGGGACCTTACATCGTCTCTGGAAGGGGTGAGGTGTGATTTCACCCTCCTTCCACTTTTGTGGAACTTTGTTACTGCCGTGACTAAGAGAATATGTCAGAAGTGACGCTTTGTGTCTTTTGCGTTTAGATCATAAAAGTGTCTTGCAATTCCAGCTGGTTCTCTAAAGAAACCACCACACGCTACGAGGAAGCCCGTGCTGTGAGGTAGAGGTGTAAAATTTGTTTTTAAAAATAATTGAATACATCACTGTCCCCAGACAACGTAGAATAAACAAGTTTTCTTACGTGATTGTATTATTATATGAATTGTATATTGCATTTCTATACATGGATGGTTATATAACTAAAGATGTATTCATCATTCATTTGTACCTAGCATGGTGATATTTTAGAGGCCTTAGCTCTTTTTGTACTTACAATAGCCTCTCAATTATTTTGCATGATGTTTACCCTTCTGAAGAGGGAATTAAATTTTTAATATAATTGAGTATTGTTCCCAAAGTCACATAATTTGTAGATATAAGTAGAGTTCAGAAATTCTATGAAGAGAGAGGGAAAGAGAGAGAGAAAAAGAGCAACAGAGAGTGATAGGATAACCTTACTTATCAGAACAATTTAAAATACATATATCCAAATAATAAAATGCATAGGATTCAATTGAAGAAAGATCAAACTTTGATGAAGATTATACACTATAATCTGAATACATGTAAGTTTCTGGATAGGGAAGTGCACTATTCCAAAAGCACCAATTTTCCAGGTGTTCCTGTGTAAATGGATTGCAACACTACCCTCTCTTCATGTCTGGTTTTGGCTTTTTCTGATTCACAGATTTTCAGTGTGTCATCCCAGGTTCACAGTTTTGTTGTATTTGTTGTTTACTGTCATTTCCTCTTTAATCCTCCATGTGGATGGGTACTTCTTTATTATAATTGTTCAGGGACATGGGAAAAAGGCAGAAATAAGTACATGTGTTCAATGCACTGTGCATTCCAATACCCTTAGGATTAAAGGGCAAATATTACAGTTGCAAACAGCTTCATCAAATGACCCATGTGTTTACTTTCTTTCTTTTTAAGTGTATTGAAGTTACTTTAAAAGACAGGCTGCTATTACCTGTGTTTCTAATTCTAACAGAAGAATCTGCAGTCTTTTCTTACTGGCTGCATTCAAGAGAACATGACCATGAGTTTACAATCAGATGGCTATTTTTCAAAGGTTACTGAATAAACTCAACCTATCTTTGCAATCCTAGAAACAATTTTAAGTGGCAAATAGCTTTTTATATGCTAATAGGCTAACAAATACAGTTTTATATAACAAAAGTACACAGTTTGAAGTCTACCAGTTAACCATGTTTAGAACTACCAAAACAAATGTCTGTATATGGTAAGAAACACTTTAAGCCGGGCGTGGGACGTTGGTGGTTCACACCTCTACTCCCAATACTTTGGGATGCCAAGGCTGGTGGATCACCTGAGGTCAGGAGTTAGAGACCAGCCTGGTCAACATGGTGAAACCCTGTCTCTACTAAAAATACAAAAATTAGCCAGATGTGGTGGTGTCCAGCTGTAATCCCAGCTACTTGGGAGGCTGAGGCAGAAGAATTGCTTGAACCAGGGAGGTGGAGGTTGCAGTGAGCCGAGATTGCACCACTGCATTCCAGCCTGGGTGACAGAGTGAGACTGCATCTCAAAAAAAAAGAAGAAAAAAGAAAATATTTTGTGTCTATTAGTTAATAGACATGGATAGAAACTCAAGTTTATAAGATACATAAAGAGTTTGAATTTAACTCAAATTTTCACTCAATATTTTTTAGCTAAACCTAGTCTATATTCAAGTTTTCCTGATTGTCTGAAAC
Source organism: Rhinopithecus roxellana (assembly GCF_007565055.1). NCBI lineage: Eukaryota > Metazoa > Chordata > Mammalia > Primates > Cercopithecidae > Rhinopithecus > Rhinopithecus roxellana. The sequence goes on along the minus strand of NC_044558.1, from coordinate 122,268,356 downwards.
ATGTCTTTTTTAGTTTTATTGAACAATTGAAGGCTTACTTAAATGAGCATCCAAACAAGATTGACATATTGCATTTGATCAAATTTGAATTATCTATGAAGCAAATGAAACTAGAACTTTGGGTTCCTGCATCTGCACAGGCCCCCTTTTTTTTTTTTTTTTTAATTTTTTTATTATACTTTAAGTTCTAGGGTACATGTGCATAACGTGCAGGTTTGTTACATATGTATACTTATGCCATGTTGGTGTGCTGTACCCATCAACTCGTCAGCACCCATCAATTCATCATTTATATCATGTATAACTCCCCAATGCAATCCCTCCCTCCTCTCCCCTCCCCATGATAGGCCCCAGTGTGTGATGTTCCCCTTCCCGAGTCCAAGTGATCTCATTGTTCAGTTCCCACCTATGAGTGAGAACATGCGGTGTTTGGTTTTCTGTTCTTGTGATAGTTTGCTAAGAATGATGGTTTCCAGCTGCATCCATGTCCCTACAAAGGACGCAAACTCATCCTTTTTTATGGCTGCATAGTATTCCATGGTGTATATGTGCCACATTTTCTTAATCCAGTCTGTCACAGATGGACATTTGGGTTGATTCCAAGTCTTTGCTATTGTGAATAGTGCCACAATAAACATACGTGTGCGTGTGTCTTTGTAGTAGAATAATTTATAATCCTTTGGGTATATACCCAGTAGTGGGATGGCTGGGTCATATGGTACATTTAGTTCTAGATCCTTGAGGAATTGCCATACTGTTTTCCATAATGGTTGAACTAGTTTACAATCCCACCAACAGTGTAAAAGTGTTCCTATTTCTCCACATCCTCTCCAACACCTGTTGTTTCCTGACTTCTTAATGATTGCCATTCTAACTGGTGTGAGATGGTATCTCATTGTGGTTTTGATTTGCATTTCTCTGATGGCGAGTGATGATGAGCATTTTTTCATGTGTCTGTTGGCTGTATGAATGTCTTCTTTTGAGAAATGTCTGTTCATATCCTTTGCCCACTTTTTGATGGGGTTGTTTGTTTTTTTCTTGTATATTTGTTTGAGTTCTTTGTAGATTCTGGATATAAGCCCTTTGTCAGATGAGTAGGTTGCAAAAATTTTCTCCCATTCTGTAGGTGGCCTGTTCACTCTGATGGTAGTTTTTTTTGCTGTGCAGAAGCTCTTTAGTTTAATCAGATCCCATTTGTCAATTTTGGCTTTTGCTGCCATTGCTTTTGGTGTTTTAGACATGAAGTCCTTGCCCATGCCTATGTCCTGAATGGTACTACCTAGATTTTCTTCTAGGGTTTTTATGGTATTAAGTCTAACATTTAAGTCTCTAATCCATCTTGAATTAATCTTCGTATAAGGGTTAAGGAAAGGATCCAGTTTCAGCTTTCTACTTATGGCTAGCCAATTTTCCCAGCACCATTTATTGAATAGGGAATCCTTTCCCCATTTCTTGTTTCTCTCAGGTTTGTCAAAGATCAGATGGCTGTAGATGTGTGGTATTATTTCTGAGGACTCTGTTCTGTTCCATTGGTCTATATCTCTGTTTTGGTACCAGTACCATGCTGTTTTGGTTACTGTAGCCTTGTAGTATAGTTTGAAGTCAGGTAGCGTGATGCCTCCAGCTTTGTCCTTTTGACTTAGGATTGTCTTGGCAATGCGGGCTCTTTTTTGGTTCCATATGAACTTTGAAGCCGTTTTTTCCAATTCGCACAGGCCCCTTTCAAGACCCTATTTAGACAGCAGAAAACAAGTATTTAAAAGCTTTATGAACTAGCAGTAGTCCTCTTTCTGCCCACTCCTCCACTCAAGCTTCCATCATTATTCATTTTTCTGTCTTCCACTTACTCACAGGGTCATCAGATGTCAATGCCGTCTACTTCTCAAAGCAAACCTCAATACTTTCAGGCATGTTTGAAGTTTATTTGGAAAGAAGACTTGGCCCTCACTTACAGAAGCAAATTTCTAACTAATTGGATTCTTATGGCTACGAATAATGGCTACCTTCTAGCACTGCTCTTAATGTACTGTGGAGTTGCAGATTTTAGATGGAGGAATCTAGAAATTTTACTTTCGTGGTGCCTGAAAGGCCTATTAAAATGAGGTTGATTGTGTGGCTTTAAATTCTTGTTCTTCCACTTCATGTATCCCTTGCAAAACATACTCCCTGCAGACCTGCAGAATGGTGTCCTCCCTCAGTATTTACAGGGTTCCTACTTCCCAATATGGAATGAGTGGTCAGTGTTAGTTATGTCTTCCTTACTTTACAACCCTTGGAGGAGTCAGGAAGATTCTCACTCTAGACTACAAGAGCAAGAAGCAGCTTCATGGCCCAAATCCATCTGGTCATTTCTCCTAGCGTCCTAGCCCCACCTCTTTGCACACCTGCCTGTTGAGAGATGATGCTGACTATGACAATCACCAACACAGGAAGATTCTTTGATTTTAATAAGAAGAGTAACTTCCCTGGAGGTTTTAACCTTTGAAGGAAGACATTTATTCCTTTATTGAGAGTATATGTCACTGCAGTTTATTTGGAAGAGCACATGACTGGAACACCAGGTAGGGCCATAGATTATTGTATTTTTTTCTTTATTCCTGGGCTTTATTTTCTTGAGAGGGATTCCAGGACAGACTTAAATGGGACTCTAAAATTCTGCCCCCATGTTGTACCCTTCTGTATGAATTCATTCTCACATTGCTATAATGAACTACCTTAGACTAAGTAATTTATAAATAAAAGAGATTTAATTGGCTCATGGTTCCATAGGCTGTACAGGAAGCATGGCTGGGGGAGGTCTCAGAAAACTTACAATCATGGCAGAAGCAAAGGGAAAAACGGCAAGTCCCACATGGCTGGAGCAGGAGGAAAAGTGCTACACACTTACAAAAAAACCAGATTTCATGAGAACTCACTACCATGAGAACAGCAAGGGGGAAACCGCCTCCATAATTTAATCAGCTTCTACCAGGCCCCACCCCAACATGTGGGGATTACAATATGACATGAGATTTGGGTGAGGACGCAGAGCCAAACCATATCAATTTCTTACCCAGGCATCATGTTCACTTAGCTAAGTCCATTCTTGGGGAGAAGACAGAATATGGGGCTAGCTCATGATGACACGTCCAGTTCACTTGCTGCTCTTAGGAACCTCTGAGTGTGAGTGGGCCAAGTCTTTAACCAAATCCTTCTCAGGGAGTGTTTTTGCACTCTATATCCATTGTTAGGATATTAGCCCTGGCAAAGTGCCTTGGCAGGTAAGAGAGGGATGATTTTGATGCCACAGACTCAGTGGAATCTTTTATTTATTAACACTGGAGAAAGCTGATGACAGAATGCTAGACCTATGTTGAATAATTCTTACTGTAAGTGAATCAAACCGTTTCTTAATTGCAGATCAACCCAGTGCCTGCACAACCAGCAGAGTCCATTTCAATGCTTGTTTGGGATTTTCATCCTCTTGCTCCTGGTATCTTTTTTTTTTTTTTTTTTTTTTTTTTTTTTAAGTTCTAGGGTATATGTGCACAATGTGCAGGTTTGTTACATATGTATACATGTGTCATGTTGGTGTGCTGCACCCATTAACTCGTCATTTACATTAGGTATATCTCCTAATGCCATCCCTCCCCCCTCCCCCTTCCCCCTCCCCCCTCTCCACAATAGGCCCTGGTGTGTGATGTTCCCCTTCCTGTGTCCAAGTGATATCATTGTTCAATTCCCACCTATGAGTGAGAATAAGCGGTGTTTGGTTTTCTGTTCTTGCGATAGTTTGCTGAGAATGGTGGTTTCCAGCTGCATCCATGTCCCTACAAAAGACCCGAACTCATCCTTTTTTATGGCTGCATAGTATTCCATGGTGTATATGTGCCACATTTTCTTAATCCAGTCTGTCACTGATGGACATTTGTGTTGATTCCAAGCCTTTGCTATTGTGAATAGTGCCGCAATAAACATATGTGTGCATGTGTCTTTATAGTAGTATGATTTATACTCCTTTGGGTATATACCCAGTAATGGGATGGCTGGGTCAAATGGTATTTCTAGTTCGAGATCCTTGAGGAATTGCCACACGGTCTTCCACAATGGTTGAACTAGTTTACAGTCCCACCAACAGTGTAAAAGTGTTCCTATTTCTCCACATTCTCTCCAGCACCTGTTGTTTCCTGACTTTTTAATGATTGCCATTCTAACTGGTGTGAGATGGTATCTCATTGTGGTTTTGGTTTGCATTTCTCTGATGGCGAGTGATGATGAGCATTTTTTCATGTGTCTGTTGGCTGTATGAATGTCTTCTTTTGAGAAGTGTCTGTTCATATCCTTTGCCCACTTTTTGATGGGGTTGTTTTTTTCTTGTAAATTTGTTTGAGTTCTTTGTAGGTTCTGGATATTAGCCCTTTGTCAGATGAGTAGATTGCAAAAATTTTCTCCCATTCTATAGGTTGCCTTTTCACTCTGATGGTAGTTTCTTTTGTTGTGCAGAAGCTCTTTAGTTTAATTAGATCCCATTTGTCAATTTTAGCTTTTGTTGCCTTTGCTTTTGGTGTTTTAGACATGAAGTCCGTGCCCATGCCTATGTCCTGAATGGTATTACCTAGGTTTTCTTCTAGGATTTTTATGGTTTTAGGTCTAACATTTAGGTCTCTAATCCATCTTGAATTAATTTTCGTATAAGGAGTAGGGAAAGGATCCAGTTTCAGTTTTCTACTTACGGCTAGTCAATTTTCCCAGCATCATTTATTAAATAGGGAATCCTTTCCCCACTTCTTGTTTCTCTCAGGTTTGTCAAAGATCTGATGGCTGTAGATGTGTGGTATTATTTCTGAGGACTCTGTTCTGTTCCATTGGTCTATATCTCTGTTTTGGTACCAGTACCATGCTGTTTTGGTTACTGTAGCCTTGTAGTATAGTTTGAAGTCAGGTAGTGTGATGCCTCCAGCTTTGTTCTTTTGGTTTAGGATTGTCTTGGCAATGCAGGCTCTTTTTTGGTTCCATATGAACTTTAAAGCAATTTTTTCCAATTCTGTGAAGAAAGTCAGAAAGTCATTGGTGGTTTAATGAGGATGGCATTGAATCTATAAATTACCTTGGTGGCCCTGATATCTTACTAGAAAATTCACACCATTTTCAATGTTCATCTTAATGCACAAAAAATTCTAAACTTGACTCTTGCTGATATCAGCATCTATATCAGCAAGGGAACATTGCAATCCCTTTCCTCCCTATTTATCTTCCAAGCCAAATTGCCTTGATTTTCTGTCACCAAATAAGCATAAGATCAACAAGGCCTCTCTCTTGTTTTTCAAAATTCCTTCATTTATCTCTTTCTAAAAAGTGGATTCCAAACGAATCCATAGAATCTTATCGAAGGGACAGCCCAAGGAAAATTTATCAGTCTTTCTGATGCATTGAACATATTATTCAGTTGTAAACTCCAAAGCCTAGCGACTCTGAAATAGGAGGTCCAGTTTTAATATTTCATCTCACTACTGACCTTTTTGGAAGCCCCAAAGTAGTTTCTTCACACAGAAAAATGGATGGCTGGGCAGAATGTGAATATCTTATTGAAGGCATAGGAAGAGGGAGAGAAGATAAAGAATTACATCTAAAGAAATTAAGTCACATGGCTAAGGTCACTGTGGTAAATGAAGAAAAATTAATTTTATCTTCTGAGCATTCCTTCTCTTCTCTTCGTAATTCCAGTTTAACTGGATGTTGTTTTCAATTTAGAAAATATAGTAAATTGTTCATTAGCCATGAGTATCACTCTGCTATCCACCACTTTCTAAGAAGACGCTTATCTTTAGAACAAGGCTAATACTAAATTACAGGAAATTGAGTAATTGTGGGAAACTAAAGAAGCATAGTATGTATAATGGGTCTCACTCAGTTAGATCCACCTGTCAAGGCTGAGTCCCTTTCTGGAGTCTCTAGAAAAGAACCCATTTTTTGTGCACATTCTTTGGCCCTCTTCCATCTTCAATGCCAGCAATAGCCAGTTGAGTCTCCCATTACATCGCATCGCAACGCCCTGGCACTGGCTCTTCTGCCTCCCTCTTCTACATTTAACAACCTTATGGTTACATTGAGTCCACCTGGATAATCCAGGATAACCTCTCTAAATTCAGGTCAATTGATTGGCAGATGTAATTTCCATTTGTCATGTAAGTTAACATAGTCACTTGTCTGAGAATTAGGAAGTGTGTTACTTCGGGAGGTCGTTAATCTTCATAGCACACACAGAATGGATATCTTACCCCTCTAGACGTGGTTTGGTTCAGTGCGAGTTGGAGAGACTCACCCAGGTTGCTTCCAGATATTTGTATGAGAACATGAATGAGTTTATGTATAATTAGTTGTTATACAAATATTTGTGATTTAAAGTATATATCTATGCAAAAGTGTAAATCACAAACTGAGATGGCAAAAATTTACTTTCAGTAACCATTGACATTTAATGCATTTTTTGATATTTTTGAGCCATCTTATTTTTTGTTTTTTATTTATACTTTTAATTGTTTTCTTTTTCCTGCTCTCCTATGGGGCCCTTGAAAATGTTTTATAATTCTATTTTAGTAGATCTATATAGTTTTTGAGTATATCTCTCTGAACAGCATTTTTAGTGATTCTTCTATGGATTCGTTTACATGTACATAGCTTGTCATAGTCTAGTGGTGTACACTTTTTAACAGTTTTAGTGAAGTAAGGGAGCCTTACGTCCCTTTATAATTTCTAGGTCAAAATTAATTTATTATTTTTCAGTTTTGTAGGTCAGAGATCTGAACTGGGGTTCACTGAGTTAAATTCATGTGTCAAGGCTGAGTTCCTTCCTAGAGGCTCTAGAGAAGAATGTCATTTCATTTCCACATTTCCTGTCTCTCTTCCATCTTCAGTGTTAGCAATGGTCGGTTAAAACATATGAAGAAAACTCAAGTGAAAAAGGAAGATACATTGTGTTTGCCCACTTTCCCCCTTTCTGTTATTTTTACTTCATTCTTGATGTTCCACAAATTCCTCTTCTATTCTTTCCTTTATGTTTAGAGAATTTCATTTGGCCATTACTTAAAGATAGGTTTGTTGGAAAGAAATTGTCCTAGGTTTCTAGCTTTTCTTTTTTTCTTAGAATGCCTGGATTTCCTGTCCATTAATGAAGGATATTTTTATTGAACATAAACCTCTGGTAGACTGTTTCTTCCTTTGAGCACTTTAAATGTTTGTGCTCCTTTCTACTGTTATTTCTGGTGATAATAACCACTGTTATTCGTATCGTATTTTCCATGTGACTATGATGTCATTTCCTTCTTTCTGCTTTCAAGATTTTGTCTTTAATTTTCAGAAATTGGACAATGATGTTCCCTGACATGGATTGCATTGGTTGTACTCTGGTTGGGATTTGCTCAGCTTCTTGAATCTATAGGTTGATGCCCTTTACCATGTTTGGAAACTTTTTGACTGTTATTTCTCTGAGTCCTCTTTCAACATCAACCTCTTTGGTCTGTTTTTCTGAAACTCAGAATGCATGAATAGTACATCATTTGTTGTAACCTTTCATATTCATGATACGATGTATAATTTTTTCAATTATTTTACCCTGTATTGCTTAGAGTATATAATTTCTATTGATCCAACCTCAAGAATACTGTCTTTCCTCCATCATTTCCTTTATGCTATTTATCACACCCAATAAAGGTTTTTTTAGACATTATATTTTTCGTTTCTAAAATATCTGTTTTCTTATTTCATGTAATTCCTATTTTTCTGCTGACAAATTTTTCCTTTCCATTCATTTTGAGTGTCTACGTTGACCTCATGAAGGATGGGTATAACAGCTCCTATAAAGTCTTTGATCATTTTAATACCTAAGTCATTTCAAGGTTGTTATTTCTTGATTGTTTCATTCCTTGAGAAATGGTCGATTTTTTTGTGAGTTGTCTTAAGTACATTGAGTAATTTTCTATTTTATCTTGCACAGAGGGATTTTCTCTGTTTGCAGTACACAGAAGGCCCAATAAGGGTAGGTTTGGACATTGGGGGTGAAGGCACTCACAGTAAATTATGCTCCACCCACTGACTCAAATGGCCAGGGAGTTTGTCCCACTAACATTTTTGGTGCTCTTCCCTAGATCAATCTTTCTGGCACTTATGAGATAATATTTTAAGTATTTAATATCACACCATACACACAGATATAAAGACAACAAAAAACAGTGCATCAAATGGGTCCAAAAGGCCCTATCCACAAAGTCTTCCTAACTTTGGGGTGTGTGTGTGTGTGAGTGTGTGTGTGTGTGTGTGCACTGTTTGTTCAATCCTCATCAGTTGAACTCAGGCCCTTCTTTTTCCTTTTTCTTTCTAAACCTGCTTGTTAGAGGCTATCACACTAGCCAGGAGGCCCTGCTATCTTCTATTTGAGTATTTATAGAATGTAGGAAAATGAGGGTAAACTATAAAGAATGACTGGAGGCCTGCACAGTGCAGTGACTCATGCCTGTAATATCAGTACTTTGAGAGGCAGAGGTGGGGGGACTGCTTAAGGCCAGGAGTTCTAAACCAGCCTGGGTGACATAGTGAGACTCCTCTGCCTTTATAAAACATTAAAACATTATCCAGGCATGATGGTGTGTGCCTGTTGTCCTAGTCATTTGGGAGGCTGAGGTGGGAGGAAAAGAAGGGAAGGGATGAGAAGGGTATGGCGGGAGCGGGGGAGGTTGGCTTTCTTTTTTTTTCCTCTTGGCTTCTTGCCTTTCTTTCTAGTGCGCCTCCCAGTAGGGACTCTTGTATCTCCTCACATGCTATTGTCCTCCATCCCTCGGCACCCCTTCCCCCAACCCCCAGAACCAAGTAGAATGGTGATTTGTGCACATATATCCAGCAGGGGTATACTAATTTGAGTCCCTACTCTCCTTGAAGCTTTGCAATATGTTGGGATGGTTCTGTAGGGACTTTGGTGTGCCTTGGGTCAGGAAGATCTCAGGCCCAGCCCGAATCCCTAAAGCAATTAACATCAGAATAGAGGTAAAGAAGTTATCAGGGAAATACAGAGAAAGTGTCTTCAGGCCAGTATGCAAGACACATTTAAAGCATTATTGCCACTTCTCAATTGTTAACTGAATAATCATCTGAATGTAACAACTTTGGGAGATCTTTAATATTTCTATCTAAAGTTGTCTGGAGAAGAGAGCAAAATCTGTAAGTGTCACTTGGAAGTCCGTTTCAGTTCTACCATGTGGTACTCAGTTTTCAACAACTTCCCAATCCTACTCATTAATGAACAACATAATGGAAGAATATTTATTTACCCATTACAAACATTTCATTCAACATGTTAGCTACCAGTTCCCATGGACTTTCAGCAAATCCTATTAATCAGCTTGTAGGATCCTTCACTTTCTCCTCCGAAGGCCAGGTCTTTGGGCCGTGTTCCATCCCTGTTGCCAAAATTATTATAAGCTAATAACTTAGCTTGTCACTTGTTATACTTGCAGAAGGCACAAGATGGTTTATTATTCATAGAAGTGCTAGCAGTAGCCAGAGGAACATCATAGTACTGTTTCTTCAGACTTCAGTCCCCTACAGGTATAAGATTAGAACCCAATGTCACATGTGTATGTAGTGGTGTCCATCAAAAGAGAAATCTCAAAAATAGGAAACTCTGGTCTTAAAAACTTTGATCACTGTAAGTAACCTGTCCATCTTTCCTTCTGAGGAAGAAAAGAGGCTTCAGCTTTACACTGGAATGTAAGCAAATATCTCTGGAGAGAAGAAGAGATTTATCTTTAAACAAGTCTGCCTTCTGACCAAGAGGGATACACTATTTCTAAATCCCAAGGCTCTTTGCCATGACCTGGTCTTGGGCAAAGTGAATGAGACTCTTAGGGCACAAAATATAAGAAGGCATTCAATTGGTTGCAGGGTCCTAAAACCAAGTGGCTCCTCGAACTTTGTACCCTGCGTGCCTTGCTCACCTGATCCTAGTTGAGGCCCTTCTGTTTGCTCATCAAACGTACTGTTTGCTCACAAGGTAAGACCTAGACCATGCAGAAGTGCAATATATTCATGGAGAATTTTTTTCCCAACATCCATCCCCAAGACCAAGATTACACAGTAGCCCAAGATTGTAGAGTATTCTGAATATAGCATCTATTTTCTTCCTGGACAGAACTAAATCCATCAGAAGTAACGTTTAAAGAACTGTTTCTTTCTTTTGCATGCAATTTGTTTTTCTTTTAGATTAAGAGATGAGTCCAGAGGTAAGGGGGACAGGAGGAGGACTGTGACATCATGGATGACACTACCCTTTGAGAGCACTGGAGCAGTTAGAAAAGATTGAAAGGAAAGAGTAATCTTATTTCATAAGGGATATGTCATTTTATGATTTAAATTAAGTCTGTGATTGTCACTTGGCAAAAGTGCTAAAATCATTATCAGAATATCGTGATCGGAGGAAGAAAGAGAAGAAAAATATAAAATTGTTTTGGAGGTAAATAGAAGACCGCCATAAACAAGCTATCTACAGAATTATGGGGCTTAGGAACTCACAGTACCCTATAAACAAGAACACAGCTTTGAGAATTTCTATGCTCTAATTGTTAAAAATTAAGTATATTTTGTGAATTTTTCACCCACAAATTATTTTAACTGGAAGCCGTCACAGCTCGCTAATCAGCAGCTAGTGAAGGACTAAAGCAGCCCAAATCTTTCCTGTCTCAGAGTAAGGCCTGCTGGGGAGCAAGTGTGAGCTGGGGCTGTATGTGCAGAAATCAGAGCCTAAGTATGGTAAGTTGGACATTTCAGAGATAAGGAAGGCAGCTGGTCTGTGTGAAATCTTGTATCAATAACTGATTTTATTTTTTTCAGTCGTAATTGCTATTATGGAATTTGTGCTTTTCATTATTATATCTTCATAGAACATGATTTTTAACTTTAGATCAATTTACATTTTATGCCAAGTAATTCTGTTGTGAGGGGCTGTCATGTGCATTGTGAGATATTTAGCAGCATCCTTGTCCTCGTACAGTTACCAGGTAAAATACAGGGTGTGTCAGTTCAATTTGAATTTCAAATAAGCAGCAAATAATTGTCTTTGTCTGTGTATCCAATTATCAATGCTGCAGGTCTGTAATTGGTCCTCCATAGCACACTTATATCATGATGTAAACTTATATTATGGTTATCACAAGCAATACTTACTTATAAATTTATTCTTCTTTTTTTTTTGGTTTTTTTTTTTTTGTTTGTTTGTTTTTTTGTCTGAAGTATAAATTTAACTGGGCCTCCTATATTTTTATTTGCTAAATCTGGTAACATTACAATCGATGCCAGCAGCATCCCTCCTTAACTGAAAATGTCTCCAGGCATTATTAAATGTCCCCTAGGGGGCAAAATTGCCCTGTGTTGAGAACCACTGTCCTAAAGGGATTACATCCTCTGCCCGTGGAAATCTCATGGTCTGTTCTCTGGATATTTTAATTTTATTCACACATTTAAAATTTCATTTTAGGCCTGCAATGTCCAGGTTATTTTTCTAGGGTTCACTTTTTCTTCTATTGATTACTATATAATTGACTTTTTAAATTACTTTCTCCAATGTTGAAAATTTGTCTTTTGACTTTACTGCTGAAAACTGTATTTTTCCTTGCGATATATTCTTTCCTTTTTTAGAGAGAACATCCTTGCTCTTCAAAATCTACTTCCAATTATTTCATTTTAAGTATTTATTGTTGTTTATCTTAAACTTGCAATTTTGTTCTTTTATTTAACCTGCTGTTTTTACATGCTTTTTAATTACATTTTTAAGAGGAGACATTCTTACTAAATTTAATTCTGTAAACTGACTGGCTGTCCCTGATTTGTTTTTCTTTTCAAATCTTTATTTATTTTTCTTTCTTTACATAGTGACTTTCATAGAATGAGATCCTGTATTTGTTACTATCTTCTGAGTCTTCTATATTTTTATTTACTAAATCTGGTAACTCTGCACTAGATGCCAGCAGCAGTCCTCCAGTTTTGCTTACTTAAAATCTTACTGATTTTTTAATATGTGTCCTTGCCTTCCTTACACAGTTAACCAATTGAGTAAAATTTTATTGTTACTCCAAAGATTCAGATTCTAGAGTCCAAGTCTGTTGCACACGGTCAAGATTGTAACATTTTTGATGGTCAATGTTGCTTAGTGTTTTTAGCTGAAAATATTAATAGAATACGGTTTATATTTGGAAATAACTCTTAGTGATGTGCGTTTCGATTGACTTTGTTTCATATCCTCCAAGTTTTCACTAAGCTGTAGACTCTACTAATTGTTTTCATTTGAGTTTTCCTTCCTAGTTTTGTTTTTGTTTTTTTTTGTTTTTTTTTTTTTTTTTTTGAGACAGAGTCTCGCGCTGTCGCCCAGGCTGGAGTGCAGTGGCCGGATCTCAGCTCACTGCAAGCTCCGCCTCCCGGGTTTACGCCATTCTCCTGCCTCAGCCTCCCGAGTAGCTGGGACTACAGGCGCTCGCCACCTTGCCCGGCTAGTTTTTTGTATTTTTTAGTAGAGACGGGGTTTCACTGGGTTAGCCAGGATGGTCTTGATCTCCTGACCTCGTGATCCGCCTGTCTTGGCCTCCCAAAGTGCTGGGATTACAGGCTTGAGCCACCGCGCCCGGCCTACTAGTTTTAAATTATCAATGGATCATCATTTTTAGGATAGGAACTAAATCTGTATGTGTTTATACATGTAAATCTGATTTTATATACACTCTATACACATTAAATATATAATTATTGATGTATTTCTATTCTATTCTAATGCTTATGCAACATATTAATAAAATTTAATAATAATCTATTATATTGTTCACAGTGCCTAATGTAAAATGTATTATCAATACATTAGAATTTTACTATTCAATACATAATCTCCATATATGGTGCAAACAAGGTAGCAGTCTTTTCTGCTTAATTTAAATCTGCAAGTATTTTCAATAATGCTCAATATATCATAGAATATAATGAGAAAAGAAGAGGTAGGTGAAAGAGACAAATGTGTAGCCCTCCTGTTCTTCTTCTTCCTTTTTTTTTCTCAGAATATCATCACTCATATCAGGCATGTTTATAAAAATGAGAGATTATGTCCTTTTTGGCATATTTCATCTTCTTTAGGACACAAAGAGAAGCTTGCTTCAGTTTGCTGTCACGTAAAATTGGAAGAAATGAATGGCCAGATGGATGGAAAAATAGCAGCACACTACTAAAGTCCTTGCCACAACGCTGTCTAGAATAGGATAAGCCAATGTTAGTATGATACTGATGAACTGATGCACAGTAAAGAGGAGTAGAAATGAAATTATATCTTTTGTAGGTCTTACATGGGTTTCTGTGCTGGGATCCCTGGAATAAACACCGTGTAGCTTCATCTGTCTGGTGTGGGTCCGTAAGGACAGGATTAAGAGAAAAATGGAGGACAGTGTTTCCACAAAAGGAAGGATGAACATCCTCTGAAGGAGAAACAGAGAAGTGAAATCATGCATGGTCTCCATATAGTTAAATGTCAAGTTGCCTTTTATTATTACCCATTCTTGGATTAAACTATTTATTATTTCCTTCAAAATGAAAGTTATGCAGGAAGAGATCATTGCCTCTAGTACAACAAAAAGAAGCACCTTGTAAATTCTCTATTTCATCCAGAGGAAAATGGGTTTGGAGAAGTTGGCTACCTTGAAGAAATAGAAGACACTGAGGCAGCTGGTACAGTACAGGCAGAAATAGTTGGATCCTGTCCAGAGAATGTCAAAACTTACTGCAAGATTCTTAGAATCAGGCATTTTCTCATAGCCTATATTGAAAGAGATAGCTAAAATTGTTTCCACAGGAAACATATCCTGGAGATGGCCAAGAAGTTGAGAATAAAATCAGTCAGGGAGACTTTTCAGTTCCTGGTTCAATGATGTTTACCAATACAATGAATCCATTTCCCACAGTCCCCATTATGAATTATACAACAGGAGCTATTTTAAACAATGCCTCCCAAATGCTTGACATGCCTGTACATAGTGAATGTCTGCCTTCAATACACCATTGACTGATTGATTCTAGCTGCACTGTTACAGATTTATGTATCCGAAGGAGTGACTTCTTTCTGTTTTTTTCATGGCCATTGGTGGAGTCTGGAGAGATCCAAGGTGTGCTCTAAAATTAGATTTTAACTAAATTGTAAAATATACAAGTTTTTTTTTCCCCTTGAGGGTATCAGTTAGTGATTTTCAAGGCAAATATTATATTCCCTGCTGCTATTGCCTCTGGTTATATTTTACATGGAAAGTTCTGCATTCAAATTTGAACCCCTATTTGTTAACATGCAAAATTAAAGTAGATTCTCCTTTATAGTTCTATAATGCCATCCTTTGCTTAAAAATTATTTGTTTGTGTGATGTATCACTTTGATTCAGCTATCACCCTGGGCTAGAAACTCTAAGCCCCCATCTAGAAAAATGCAGTATATCTTTGGAGTTTATGATCAGCATATTTCTTCATTGTCAACCTCACCAATACAGATTGATTAAAAAATATACAAGTTTAAGAAAATGGAGAAAACGGCTCTCCGGTATAATACCAAAATCTTTTAGAGAGTATGGAAGTTTTAGGCTGGGCGCAGTGGCTCATGCCTGAAATCCCAGCACTTTAAGAGGCTGAGGCAGGCGGATCACTTGAGGTCAGGAGTTCGAGACCAGCCTGGCCAACATGGTGAAACCTTGTCTCTACTAAAATACAGAAATTAGTCAGGCGTGGTGGCGTACACCTGTAATCTCAGTTACTTGGGCGCCTGAGGCAGAAGAATCATGTGAACCCGGGAGGCAGAGGTTTCAGTGAGCCAAGATCATGCCACTGCACTCCAGCCTGGGTGACAGAGTGAGATCTATCTCAAAAAAAAAAAAAAAAAAAAAAAAAAAGCGAGTATGGAAGTTTTAAAACATATGATACATACTTTGGCACTTCTATTGATATCTTAGGAGTCTGTGTACCCTCGCCTTCAATCTAGAATGGTTTGTGACTAATTCAGCTAATAAAAATGCTATAAGAATTCTGAAGCTAAATCATAAAAAGCTATGCAGATTTTTCTTAATCACTGCAACATTTACTCTTGGAGTCCTAAGCCACATGTAAGTAGTCCAACCACTCTGAGGTCACAATGTCCAAACCACATGCAGTGGCCATGTGCAGGCCCTTTGGCTCATTGTCCCACATGAGCCCAGCTTGTAAGTCCTTTAACCCCAGGTACTAAACCTATGAGCCAAGAAAACTGTATGTGACCTGTCTGATATGGTAATTACTTGCCACATGTCACACATGGCTTTTTAAATTCACATTAATAAAAATTAAATTAGATTAAAAGTACAGAGCCTCAGTATTACTAACCATTTTTCAAATGCTTACTAGCCACATGTGACTATTGACTATTTTATAGCCAACATACATAGGGGATATTTCTATCATTGCCTATCATTGACATTTCTATCTATTTATCAGCTCCACCTTAGATAAGTTCAGCCCCTAGTCACTTGAATTGCCCCCAGTTGTTCATAACTTTCTGGCTAAAGGCTTAGACATTCTGGAACAAAAAGAAGTCATCCCCGCTATGCCTTGAACAAAACGCTAACCTTACAGAATCTTTAAGTGTATTAGTCTATTCTCGCATTGCTATAAAGAAACACTCGAACCTGGGTAATTTATAAAGAAAAGAGGTTTAATTGGCTCATGGCTTCACAGGCTGTACAGGAAGCATGGCAGCAGCTGTTTCTGGGGAGGCCTCAGGAAATGTATAATGATGGCAGAAGGCAATGGGGAATCAGATACATCTTCACATGGTTGAAGCAGGAAGAAGAGAGAGAGTGGAGAGGTGCCACACACTTTCAAGCCACCAAATCTTGTGATAACTCATTCACTATTGCCACACCACCACCAAGGGGGATGGTGTTAAACCATTAGAAACTGCCCTCCATGATCCAATCACCTCCCACTAGGCCCCACCTCCAACATTAGGGGTTGCAATTCAATATGAGATTTGAAGGAGAATAGAAATTCAAGCCATATCAACAAGCACAATAAAATGACTGTTATTTTACACCATGAAGTTTCTGGATGACTTTACTATGCAGCAATAGAGCATCAGAATATAATTATTTAGCATATGAATGGTATAAATATTTTGTTATTTCAAATTTCCATGTCTCTTTCTTTCTTCTATCCCAAATAAAGGTATCCATAGCATCTTTATTTTCCTCAGTGTAAGCGGAACTTGTATAAATTTTCTATAATTTTTTCATACGTTGAGCTGAACTTAATCTTAATTCTGATGAGGTCAAACCAGGAAAAGTAAATTAATCACGTTCTTTGTGTAATGCAACTGCTGCATTTCCCTCCCAAAGTAGCTAGCCCAAAATTTAGTGACATTCAAAAATAATGGGGATATAATATAGACCTAAGAGGAGTCAAAGAAATGAGTGAGTTGGACAGCCCACCAAAAGATACACTCTAGGTAAATTCACAAAAAAAGCTCCATGACTAAAAGAAAGGCCAGTTGTGGTAGGCAAATATGAAAGGCAAACAAAACTGAAACTGAAACTGAAATAAACAAAGGGAAATTCAGGAAAATATTATATGCCGAAAGAGGGCTATTTTATTTGTCTTATTGAATATCTTCTTTGTTCCAGCCCTCTAGGAGGTGGGATGCAGCATTAAACACAACTATTTTTAAATGCCGTTAATAAGTTGACATTCTGAAAAGATGAACTCCAAACAGATAATTAATAAAAATATATATCATACAGATATAAAATATAGTATATAAGAAGTTGCAAATATAAGTAGAGGGGGAAAATAGAAAGCGTGTCAGCAGGAAGATTGAAATGTTAAATAAGGTGATTAGGGAAGGACTCATTGAGAAGGTGATGTCTGAACAAAGACCTAAAATAGGTAAAGAAATTATCCATGTTTTGTCTGGGTAAAGTATATTCCAGACACAGGGAACAGCATTATCAGTGTGCTAACATTGGATGTACCTCGTGTGTCTGAGAAAGAACAAGGAAAGCAGTGTGGCTGTTGCAGAGATGAGAGTGGGACCAGTAAGAATGAAGTCACAGAAAGAAGAGGCATGAGAGCAGCCATGTGGGCTTTGCCCAGCCAAGCCGTGGATGTGGGGATGCCCAGGTCTTGTAGCCCACTCTTCACACCACTGTGCCCAGAAGACAGCACATCAGTCAAAGGAGATTATTTTAGAGCTTTAATATGTAACTCCTGCCCTGCTGTGTTTCGTACTTGTGGGGTGCCTACTGCCCCTCTCCTGCGGCTGATTTCTCCCTTTTGGAATGAGAATGTTTACCCGATGCCTGTACAACAACTGTATCTTGGAAGGAAATAAATTGTTGAGTTTTCTTTTCTTTTTTTTTTTTTTATTTCACAGGCTTATAGCTGGAAGGAACTTGACTAGAGTCTCAAATGAGACTTTGGACTTTGGACATTTGAATTGATGCTGCAACAAGTTAAGAATTGGGGGACTATTGTTGGGATGGAATGATTACATGTTTTTATGTGAAAAGGACATGAGTTTTCAGGGGACCAACGGCAGAATGCTATGGTTTGTGCCTGGTTTGTTTGTCCCCGTCAGAACTCATATTGGGATTTGATCCCCAGTGTTGAGAGGTAGAGCTTAGTGAGAAGTGTTTGGGTCAAGGGTTGGATCCCTCATGAATGGCTTCGTACCATTTTCAATGTAGTGGGTGAGTTCTCACTCTCACAAGACTGAATTTGTTCTGGGGGAATGAATTGTTTTTCGTGAGGGTGAATTGTTATGAAGCCAGGATGCCCCTTTGGTTTGTTCTGTCTTCACATGTGCCTGCTTCTGCTTTGACTTTCTCCACCATGCTTTGACCCAGCACAAAAGCCGTCAGCAGAAACTAAGCAGATATTGATGCCATGCTTCTTGTGCAGCCTGCAGAATCATGAGCTACATAAACCTCTTTTATTTATAAATTACTCAGCTTCAGGTATTCCTTTATAGCAACACAAACAGACCAAGAAATTGGGGGATATTATTTATAAAATTATTTCAGTGAATTAAATTAGATAAAATGGACAAATTCCTTGAAAGAAATTACTGAATCAGGCACACAAAGAAATAGAAAATCTTAGTATCTATTTTTAGAAATTGAATTCTTAATTTAAAACTTTCACACAAAGCAAGGGATGACCTGCATGTTGATTTTCATCACATATTTAAGAAGAAAAAAATACCAACCTACACACATTTTTCAGAAAATAGAGAAGGATGGAACATCCTTCTCAAGCAAAGTCTCATAAAGGTTAACTCTGAGCTTTATTTCAAGAAGGAAAGTGGGAATCTACCAGAATCATAAAGACACACAGATTCCAGGGAGGGGAACACAGGCAAACAGCCCCCATGATGACACCCAGGTATAAAAGTGAGTGAAGCTCCAGTAGATGAGAGAGGCAGAGAGCCTCCCTCTATGACTCACCTTTCCACTGGGGATCTGAGCAACCCAGGCTGAGGAACAGTACCTTGCTTCTCCAAAGCCCTGGAGCTAACTTGGGAGAGAAGCTTAGAGACACTGTAAGGGAAAGACACTGGGAAAAGGTTCAGGCCTTTTCCCAGACCCAGGACTGAGAGCAGGAAACCGTTTTTAATTCAAGTGTATACACAGGAAATCATTTTTCGGTGACTCGGCAGTGTAGCTGTGCAGGCATTTTAGTCTTGGGCCAGATATTGGAGCACCTGCTCTAGAGCAGGGTGGGGACCTCGATAGCCAGAGTTGTGGGAAAAAAAACCTTAGCAGCAAACACTGAAGTTGTGCTCTCCTCCATCACAGGCCTGGGCCAGTTTATCCTGTGTGATAAGACTTGCAACCAGGCAGCTTAGCTACCTAGAACTAGTCTGTATGTGTCATTGCTAGGTGCCCCACCCTGCTCCCCTGTGATTGTGGTTCAACAGAGTCACCTCCACTCCACCTCTAGGTAGAAATCCAGGCATTTGGATCACTCATTCACCTGGTTCAGCAGCTTAATCTGCTCCACCCTTCCTGTGCAGAGATCCTGGCACAGGGAGGCCCTCTCTGCTTCATACCTAGGCAGATCTCAGGCTTCCTAGCATGGTTTAGTACCCTGAACCACCTAAACTTCCTTGACATAGGTTATGGTGCAGTGGGGCCGTCTCTGCTCCACATCCAGGCAGAACTCTAGACATTTGAAGCACCCATTCACCTGGATCAGCAGCCTACCCTCCCCTCCCCTTCTTGTGCAGAGATTTTGGTTCAGGGAGGTCCTCTGCTGCATACCCAAGCATTCAAAGCACCTGCTCACACAGACTGGCAACCTGTGCTGCCTCACCCTTCCTGTGCAGAGATCCAGGTACAGGACTGACCCTCTCTGTTTTATGCCCAGGCAAAAATACAAGCATTCAGAGCACCTGCCTGCCTGATTAAGCAGCCTGAGTCACCCCATCTACCCTGTGCAGAAATCTTGGTTGGTGGGGGTGGGTTCTGCTTCACAAACAGGCAGATTTCTAGGCATTCAGAGCCCCTCACTCTCCTGGATAAAGAGTTTAGGCCAACCTCTCCAATATCACTGTGCAAAGAACTTGGAGTCAAGGGGGTTACCTAGCTCCACCCCAGACACAACTCTGGTCACTTGGTAGTCACTCAGTAGATTCTCCCTCAGTGTTGGTGCTTGTGTCTGCCATTGGGAGACCTATAGGTGGACCTGCCTTATCTGGCTCCACCCACCTTGCTCCCCACAACCCCCAAGGCTGAGCAGGGAGTTCACACCACTGTGTACTCCATGAGTCAGCCCATTATCTGCAGCAACACGGAGCTTCTTCTAGTAAACAAGGATCAAGTATATAACCACCACGTTGTCCACAACTGGCTCTTACCTATAATTGCCATCTACTGGCTTGTAGGTTGAACTGCACAGTCTAATATAAAACCTGCAACCAATAAATGCATAGGGTTATAGAAGCTGGGCAAAAGACCCAACCCAGAGTTCTCTAAAGTCACACCTCCTAAGGAGAGAGGGGGAATGGAAAGGGAAAGAAAAAAAAGAACAATAATATTATAGTGAAAGAAAGAAAAAAATCCTACCTTATGAAAATAATTACAAAAACTAGAAAAGCCAGTATTGCCAGAGGAGGAGGAAATAGAACAAGAATTCTACGACCATAAAAAAAGTGAATGTACTGAAACTAACACCATCAAACCAACATATCATCGTCCTGTGTGATGAGACTTGCAACCAGGCAGCTTAGCTACCTGGTACTAGTCTGTGTGTGTCATTGCTGGGTGTCCCACCCTCCTTGCCTGTGATTGTGGTGTAACAGAGTCACCTCCAATCTACCTCTAGGCAGAAATCTGGGCATTTGGATCACTCATTCACCTGGTTCAGCAGCTTAATCTGCTTCACCCTTCCTGTGCAGAGATCCTGGCACAGGGAGGCCCTCTCTGCTTCATGCCTAGGCAGATCTCAGGCTTTTGCTAGCACCTGCTACCATGATTCAGTACCCTGAACCACCTAACCTTCCTTGACATAGGTCATGGTGCCATGGGGCACCTACCAAACTCATAAACTGCTGGCATTCCTGAGAAAGAAGGAGAAAGAGTTAATAACCTGGAAAACATATTTGAGGAAATGATTTAAGCAAATTTCCCTAATCTTGCTAGAGATGTAGACATACAGATACAAAAAATCAAGAGGACACCTGACAGATGCTATAGGAAATGAACATCACCGAAGCATGTAGTTGCCAAACTATCCAAGGTCTACACTAAAGAAAAAAATCTTAAATTCAGCTACAGAAAAAGATCAGATCATATACAAAGGGAACCCCATAAGCCCAAGTAAACAGCTCAGCGGACACCTTACAAGCCAGGAGAGATTGGAGGCCTACTTTCAGCATTCTTAAAGGAAAGAAAATTTTCCAACCACTAATTTTATATTCCATCAAACTAACCTTTATAACTTAAGGAGAAATAAAATATTTTACAGACAAGCAAGGGGTAAAGGAATTTATTACCACTGGACCAGTCTTACAAGAGATCCTAAAGGGAGTTCTAAACATGAAAATCTGCTACCAAAATAGCACAGCTAAGCACATAACCCAAGACTCTATAAAGAAATCACACAATAGAAACTACAAAGCACCCAGCTAACAACTTCACAATAGAAACAAAACCTCACATAGCAATATTAGCCTTGAATGTAAATGGTCTAAATACCCTCACTTAAAAGTAAATTGAATAAAAAACAAAAGCCATCTGACTGCTGTCTTCAGGAGACCCATCTCACATGTAATGTCACCGTTAGGCTCAAAGGAAAGGGTTGTAGAAGGATCTGTAACACAAACAGAAAAGAAAAAAAAGAAAGAAAGAATCACTATTCCTGTATAGGATAAAACAGATTTTAAACCAACAACAGTAAAGAAAAAAAAAAGGACAAAGAAAGGCACTACATAATAATAAAGGATTCAATTCAACAAGAAGACTTAACTGCTCCAAATATGTATGCACTCAGCATTAGAGCATCCAGCTTCATAAAACAAGTACTTCCAGACCTATAAAAAGATTTAGACACCCACTCAATAATATTGGGGGACTTCAACATCTCACTGAGAACATTAGACAGATCATTGAGGCAGAAAACTAACAAGGAAACTCTGGACTCTTGAAAAAACCCTCAAATAATTAGGCATTGAAAGAACATACCTCAAAATAATAAGAGTCATCTGTGACAAAACTACAGCTAACATTATACTGAACATGCAAAAACTGAAAGCATTCCCCTTGAGAATCAGAACAAGAAAAGAGTCCCCACTCCCACCACTCCTATTCCACATAGTACTGAATGTTCTTCATATCACATGTTCTTGCCAGGACATCAGGCAAGAACAAAAAAAAGGCATCCAAATAGAAAAAAAAAATGTGGTCAAACTATATCTCCTTGCTGATGTGATTCCATACATAGAAAACCCTAAAGACTCTGCCAAAAGGCTTCTGGCACAGATAAAGGACTTCTGTAAAGTTTCAGGATACAAATCAATGCACAAAAATCAGTAGCATTTCTATACACTAAAAAACTTCAAGCTGAGAGCCAAATCAAGAATGCAATCCCATTTACAATATCATCAAAAATTAAAATAAAAAATAAAACTAGGACTACAGCTAACCAAGGAGGTGAAAGAGAACTGCAAAACACTGCTGAAAGAAATCATAGATGACACAAACAAATGGAAAAGTATTCCATGCTCATGGATAGGAAGAATCAATATTGTTGAAATGGTTATACTTCCCAAAGCAATTTACAGATTCAACTCTATTCCTATCAAGCTACCAATGTCATTTTGCACAGAACTAGAAAAATAAACTATTTTAAAATTCATATAGAATCAAAAAAAGAGCCCAAATAACAAAAACAATCCTAAGCAAAAAGAACAAAGCGAGAGGAATCACATTACCTGACTTTGAACTATACTATAAAGCTACAGTAACCAAAACAGCATGGTCATGTTATAAAAAGAGACACATAAACCAATGGAACAGAATAGAGAACCCAGAAACAAAGACACACAACTATAGCCATCTAATGTTTGACAAAATTGACAAAAATAAACAATGGAGAAAGGGCTCCCTATTCAGTAAATGGTGCTGGGGTATCTGGCTAGCCATATGGAAAGAATTAAACTGAACCTTTACTTTTCACCATACACAAAAATTAACTCAGGATGGGTCAAAAATTTAAATGTAAGACTTTACACTACAATAATCCTGGAAGAAAACCTAGGAAACACCATTCTAAACATTGGCCTTGGAAAGAATTTATGACTAAGTCCCAAAAAGCAATGGCAACAAAAAACAAAAATTGACAAGTGGGACCTAATTAAACTAAAGAACTTCTGCACATATCATAAGAAACTATCAACAGAGTAAACAGGCAACCTATAGAATGTAAGATTTGCAAACTATGCATTCAACAAAGGTCTAATATCCCAAATCTATAAGGAACTGAAACAATTGAACAAGCAGAAAACAAATAGCCCCTTTAAAAATGAGCAAAAGACATGAACAGTCACTTCTCAAAAGAAGACATGCAAGCAGCCAACAAACATTTTAAAATACTCAACATCACTAATCATTAGAGACATGCAAATCAAAACCACAAAGAGGTACCATCTCACACCAGTCAGAATGGCTACTATCAAAAAGTTAAAAAACAAAACAAAACAAAACACAGATGCTAGTGAAGCTGTGGAGCAAAGGGAACACTTATATCCTGCTGGTGGGCATGCAAATTACCTCAGCCAGTATAGAAAGCAGTTTGGAGATTTCTCAAAGAACTTAAAATAAACTACCATTCAACCTAGTTATACCATTACTAGGTATGTGTTCACAAGAAAATAAATCATTCTACTAGAAAGACACATATACACTCACAATTTCACTGGAGCACTGTTCACAATTGCAAAGGCACGGAATCAACCTACATGCCCATCAACAATGGATTACAGGCCAGGTACGGTGGCTCATGCCTGTAATCCCAGCACTTTGGAAGGTCAAGGTGGGCAGATCACCTGTGGTCAGCAGTTCAAGACCAGCCTGACCAACATGGCCTAACTCTGTCTCTACTAAAAATACAAAAATTAGCCGGACATCCTGGCACCCGCCTGTAATCCCAGCTCTACTTGGGAAGCTGAGGCAGGATAATTGCTTGAACCTGGGAGGCAGAGGCAGCAGTAAGCCAAGATTATGCCACTCCAACCTGGGCAACAGAGTGAGACTCTGTCTCAAAAAAAAAAAAAAAAATGAATTGGACCAAAAAAGTGTGGTATACATACATCATAGTATACTATGTAGCCATAAAAAAACGAAATCATGTCCTTTGCAGCAACATGGATGCAGCTAAAGACCATTGTCCTAAGTGAATTAATGCAGAAACAGAAAACCAAATACTGCATGTTTTCACTTATAAATGGGAACTACACAATTTTAACTAACACTACTAAGTGATAGAACTGAGAATTGTACCTCTGACTCCAGACTCAGCCCTTAACTATTATAGTACTTTTTATGGGAACCATATGAGTACAGAGGTGAAAATACTGACAGATATTGAAAGATGCTATTGGGTAAATAAACTACAAGAGAGTTCAGAGAAATTAATGATAAAAATGATCATACTACTCCTCTCACCTAATTTTTAAGCAAACCCATTTGGGAGGTCCTTTCTAAAAAGAAAATAAAAGAGAGAAAGTGAGAATGCTCAAGTAGATAGTACTATTGAAACAGGTTGTTAAAAATCTATGTGATATCACCAAAGAAACTGTTCTGACAGTAGAGAAAATGAAATCAGGCTTTCTGTCATTATACTCAAGGATAACTATGCCTTATTGCAAATGTTTATTCCAACTGATCCATAAAATCCCTTTGAATTTTGAAAGCAAAAGAAGTAAAAAATAATTTTCTTATAGGAAAATAATTGATTATTGAACTTCATTAAAAGTTTTTAATGCCCTCTCTTTGAAAGACACTGTAAAGAAAATGAAATGACAAGCCTCTGGCTGGCAGAAAATATTTATAAAACTTAGGTCTGATAAAGAACTTATATTCAGACTGATATGGTTTGGCTGTGTCCCCACCCAAATCTCATCTTGAATTCTACCTCCCATAATTCCCATGTGTTATGGGAGGGACTCAGTTGGAGATAATTGAATCATGGGAGCAGTTTCTTATTCACAGCTGTTCTCATGGTAGTGAATAAGTCTCACGAAACTTGATGTTTTTATAAGGGGTTTCCGCTTTCACTTGGTTCTCATTCTCTCTTGACTGCCACCATGTAACACATGACTTTCGCCTCTGCCATTATTGTGAGGCCTCTCCAGCAGTGTGGAACTGTGAGTCAATTAAACCTCTTTTTCTTTATAAATTACCCAGTCTTGAGTATGTCTTTATCAGCAGCATGAAAACAAACTAATACAGAGACTATATAGAGAACATTTACAAATCAGTAACAAAAACAGAAAGCAACGAATCAAGCTAAATAGTTGACAAAAGGTTTAAACAAACATTTCATAAAAAGAGGTTTTATGAATGACCCAAAGCACATGAAAAAATGTTCAGCCTCACTAGCCATTAGGAAAATGTGAATTAAAACTATGATGAGATGCCATTACATTCTGACTAGAATGGCCAAAAAATAAATAAATAAAACAGAGTACCTACCAACTGTTGGCCAGAATGTGAAATAACTGAAACTCTCGTATATTGCTGGCAATAATATGAAATGGTGCAGCCACTCCATAGAACTCTGGCATTTTTTTTTAAGTTAAACATACACTTATCATATGATTTGACATTTTTACTCGTAGGTATTTACTCAAGAGTGAGAAAATTGTATATCCAGAAGAAGAGACACACATGAATGTTGATCCAGTTTTATTTATAATGGCCAATGATTGAAAACCATTGGAATGTTCATTAACAGGAAAGATAAATTTTTTAATGTGGTATATCCAATACTACTCAGGAATACTGCTCAGGAACAAACTGCTGATTAATACAACAAAATAGAAGAACTTCAAAAGCATTATGCTGAGTTAAAGAAGCCTCATATATAATAGTGCACACTCAATAACTGTATGTGTGTGTGTGTGTATATATAGCATCTATGTATCTATAGCCATATAAATTCTAAAAATCAAAGAACTTTCTTATTGTTACCAAGAGCAGATAAGTAGTTGCTTGGGAAAAGGGCTGGTGAGGAGGGGTAAACTGCAAAGGGCACTGACATTGTGGCCACACAGGTGTATACTATTGTCAAAACTCTAACCGAAATGTGGACTAACATGTTGCATTTTATTATATGTAAAGTATGCCTCAATAATATTTATTTTAAAAGGCATAATGTAAAATATGTATGTACACATACATACAATATAATTCCTAAAAAGCACTTGTCTTTTTATGTGGCAGTTACTCATATTAAACTTTTTTTAACCCATCAGTATAGTAATAGTGGCAAGTCCAAACTTCCCTTAATTCTATTCCAAATAACTGTTCTAGTTATCTGTAATTCACCATTTAAATAAGACTACATGATATAATAATTACCTAAATCACCCATCCCAATGAGTGATTTAGAATTGAAGAGCCATTGCCAGACAAAAGACTGTAGATTTACAATTAACATCTAAGTATGCTGTAGTATATGTTTTTAATTTACAGTAGAATCTACCAATGATTTCCTCAAATAAGTTTCAAATTCCTAATAATGTAGAAATATATGTCATAAATACATAATATTCTTAGGTAAGATGCTATTATAGAGAAGAATTTTTAAAAATTGTAGTGACCACCTTCACAATAGAAGAAACCAGGGAAAGTATAAAATATTTTTAAACTCCTTATAGACTCCCATTTCTGTCTACAATATTCAATAATCTGTGGTCTGAATGGCTTATGAAATTGTGAGTTTCTCAACGTTTAGCCCATACCTTAGCTGCCACCAAAAGAGAGGCCTGTCTTAACTTAGGGTTTCCTAAAATCAGAAGAAAGGAGTGGCTTGAAGGATAGAAGACTCCAATCGTCTGACAAAGCATGTGGATCAGTGTATTCTGATACAGCTCAGAAATCCATGATATGAGAATACATAGAAAGAAACTGGCATAGAGTAAAAGGAATGAGATCACAATTTTCAACGCATTTATGTGGGCCTTGGTCCTGGGGTCTCTGTGTCCTTTGTAATTGAGCTGCATTTTCTGGAGATGTTTCCACAAGGAGAAACTTAACAGGAGAAAAGAGATGAGGGCCACAGTAAATGGTGTTAGACTGAACATAGTCATAGTGAATTTGACCGGCACTGAAAATGTTGGAAAGCCACTCATACTGAAATTCCAAATTGTGTTTCTTTCATATTGGTCCAGCCAGTCTTTAATATGTATGTTTATTTGTATCAGATTTAAAAATAAGAAGACCAAGGTTCCCAGCAGTATCATCAGAATCACTTGGTTTACTCTCCACTTCAAATAGAGAAAAGCAGGGCTAGAGAAACTCGCTATTTTGAGCAAATAAAAGATGCTGAGGATTGTAGCAAGCCAGAGACTGAAGTGATTAGAAACTACCCAGCTAAAAATCATAATTCTTAACCCTGTTCCAGACACAAATATGGCTAGATAATGCAGAGCTAAAAACCAACTTACTAATATTTCCCAGATCAGCCCAATTCTGGAGATTGCCAAGAAAATGAGGATTTTATCAACTGAGGACAGCTGTCTTTTACTGACCCAGTCAATGCAGTTTATCAGTACTATAAATCCATTGCTCAAATTCCCAATTACGAATTCTGCAATTATTACAAGAGTGAGGATACTCGACAGGGCACTTTCCATGTCAGAACCGAGAAAGTTCAAAGTCTAATATCACTGCTGGTTATTCACTGATCTAAAATGCTATTCATATCCTTAAGTGGACAGTGGAGTTCTTCTTCCTTCTCCTTTTTCTGCTCCTTCTTTCATTGTTAGCTCAATGTCAAGCGGAAATTTCTAAAGTTTGCTGATTGATCTTCACATAGCTGTACTGGTGACATCTTTTTTTCCTTCAATTTCTCTGCTGAGCCCCAGCTAAGAAATTTATGTCTTCACCATGGGCAGAAATATTTCATAGATGATTATGAAGGAAAGTTAAACTCACATTTGCCTCCATGCAAATAAAGATGTATTCTCTTTCATTGTTTTGTATATTTTTGCCTTCTCTGAGTTGTAGAAAATTTGATTCAACCAGCTTGAGTTCTGAGGCACAAATATTATAAAAATCTGATTCATAGAATATGTAGCTAAATGAAGCTTTTATGGCTAATAGCGTAGCCAATGAAGATTTATAAAATATGCAAAGACAGACCTATGCTATTTCAAAAGAGTGCTCAATTTCTTGTGGAGCTAAAGCTGGATTTGGTCAATACTGTGACTGAAGAGAAACTCGTTTACAAAGCATCCATCTTTCTCATTCCCTGCCTCATCACTGCTTAACAGTGCTCACCACTATCCCTCCATAACACCAAATGCCTTCACATTTTATCCACTTTTCCCCTCATACTTCTTTTTTAAACTTTAAAAATGATAAAAAATAAGTAAACTTTACAAATTCAGCAACAGCTACCAAAGAAAGCAGTACTGTATTATGTCATAACCTGCAAAACTGATAACCAAGCAAAGAAACAGAAACACTAGTTCCCCTTATCCATGGGGCATATGTCCCAAGACCCCCAGTGGATGCCTAAAACAGCAGATAGTACCAAACTCTATTTATAATATGTATTTTTCCTGTATTTATCTACCTATGATAGAGTTTAATTTATAAATCAAGCACAGTAAAAGATTACAAAAATAACTAATAATAAAATAGAACAATTAAAACAATATACTATAATAAAAGTTGCCAGGGGTTGTGGCTCATGTCTGTAATCCTAGCACTTTGGGAGTTTGAGGCAGGAGGACCACTTGAGCCCAAAAGTTTGAGACCAGCCTGGGCAATATAAGGAGATCCTGTCTCTAAAATAAATGAAAATTTAAAAAATAAAAAGTAAAAAATTTGTTTAAAAATATTATGTATGTATGTAATGTATGTAAAAAATATATGTATGTATGTAATATAAAATATGTAGTGTGGTGTCTCTCGCTCTCTCAAGATACCTTACTGTACTGTACACACCTATTTTTGGACTGTGGCTGATCTTAGGTAACTGAAACTGCAGATAAGGCGGGACTACTGTGTTCACTGTGAAGAGTCAAGATTCCTCACCCCATCCCACTTTTTCAAAAAATACCAAAAAAAGTGAATTACCAAAATTCTGAAAACTGGGAGACTCAAGAAAGAGTATCTAATTCAAAATTAATGTAAATAAAACACTTCGT
The DNA here is from genome assembly GCF_007565055.1 of Rhinopithecus roxellana. Lineage (NCBI taxonomy): Eukaryota > Metazoa > Chordata > Mammalia > Primates > Cercopithecidae > Rhinopithecus > Rhinopithecus roxellana. The sequence continues at coordinate 122,239,414 of NC_044558.1, read as the reverse complement.
TATCTTGATTATAAGGTAGTAAATAGCCATTTAGCTGGATGAATACAAAGCTATTTTTATTCAATAAACATATAATTTGTGAATTATAAATGTATATTATTACTCACGCAATCTTTTTCGGGTGATGTACAGAGTACTAAAAAATTTACAAAATAATTGCATCATCTTTGATGATTTGCAAGTTTCAATTATAACTTAGAATAGCTAGGTAGCTATTTTCCATTTTGTTGTTAAAATGGCATATTTGTCAAGATAGAATAGAAAATATCTCCTTTAACAGTTTGTTAGCTTTGTATATTTATGACCTTTAAATATCTAGCTATGTGGCATGTGGTCTTTCATTTTCACTCTTGACCCAGGCCTGAAGAGATCTTTTATACTTTTTCAATTTAGGGTGATCTTCCTCTCTACCTAGAGAAAAGCGTTTGGGGATGCCGGTCACAACTTGATAATACACCAAATCGGCACGAATAGACCTGAGGGACGGTACTGTACTTGCTGGTATATGAAAAAAATACCATAGTTTTTTAGAACTTGTGACAACATATGACAAAGACAGAGAGAATGGATAGCAGGCTTGCGGTTCTGAGCTGCATTTTTCTGGTGCATTTCCATAAGAGAAAACATTTGCCAATGCAGTTTGCCAATGTTGTATTAGGATATTTGCATCTATGTTTATAAGGAATATTGACATTTAGTTTTCATTTCTCATATTGTGCCTATGAGAATTTGGTATTAAGATTTAGCTAACTTCATATCATTTGTTTAGAAATATTTCTTTTCTCTTTTTCATTTTTGCTGACTATTATTGTTACATATAACAAATATAGAACATTTAATGAAGTATAAATGCTATAGTATAAAGTGCACACTAATTTAAACACCTCCCATGTCAAGAAAGAGAATTTTGTATATCCCATATACAAAAATACACCTTATATTCTCCTTTCTAATCATAACCCCTATCTTCATTCCAGAAGTAACAACTATTTGCAACTCAAATCACATTATTGTTTAACTTTGTATATTTTACATTTGAATATGTATCCCTAAGCACTAGCTTGGTTTTCCCTGGTTTTGGATTGCACATGAATGGAATAATACTGTACATAATCTTTTTGAATTTAACTATTTTTGATCAATATTATGTTTTTAAAATTAATCATGTTGCATATAGAGATAGATCATTTATTCAATTGCTGCATAGTATTAATTGAATGACAATTCAAACTTTATCTAGTCTAGTGGAAACACAAAGTTGGCTTATTTTGAGTTTGGAGACTATGATGATGATGATGCTACGAACATTCTTTAACATGTAACTTATTGAGTACATGAGCGTACATTTCTGTGATCTTGATCTGGAACTATTCTGTTGCCTATTTCTTCTGGTCTCGTTTAGGCAGTTACAATTTTCTAGATATTTGTCAGTTTCAATTATTTATGTTTTTATGTAATTTTGATTATAATATCATCTTATTAAATTTTTAGTACCAACAGAATATATTCTTTGAATTCTTCATATTATTTGCTTTTCTTTTCATGACTTATCTTACCAGAAGTTTGCTTATTTTATTAGTCTATTCAAATCTGTCTTGGTTGATCTTTTCAAATGTATTATCTTTCATTAATTTCATCTCTTATATTGTTATTTAATTATTTTTACTTCCTTTGAGCATGTTTGCTGTTATTTTCCTGGTATATGTTTTCCTCTCAGAATTTTAAATCATTTCTCACAAGGTTTTACTGTATTTCAATTATACTTAATGTTAAATATTTTTTAAATTTACTGTGATTTTTCTTCCACCATAGACTATTTTTAAAATATATGTTCAAGTTTCCATTTACATAAAATTTTCTCTGCTAAAATTTATGTTTTACATATATGGTCAATTTTGATAAATGTTTTGTATTTGTTGAAAATAATGTGCATCCTGAAGTTTTGGGGTGCAGCGTTTCATACATCCACTAGATCTATTTGTTAATCATATTGTTTAAATCCTATTTACCTTTTCTGAGTTTTGTCTTCTTATTCTATTATTTCTTGAGATTTAATGTTAAACTATCCTGCTGTGAGTATAGGTTTATCTATTTCTTTTAGAAGTCCTGTCAACTTTTACTTTACATATTTTGATGCCATGCTTATGAGTGCATAGAGCATTAGAATTGTAGTATCTTCATGGCAAATATAACCTCTGCTCACATGAGGTGACATTATCTATTCTAATGTCTTTTTCCTTAAAATCGATTTAGCCTCATGCCTGTAATCCCAGCACTTTGGGAGGCAGAGGCTGGCGGATCATGTGGTCAGGAGATCAAGATCAGCCTGGCTAACACACGGTGAAACCCCGGCTCTACTAGAAATACAAAAAATTAGCTGGGCATGGTGGCGGGCTCCTGTAGTCCCAGCTACTCGGGAGGCTGAGGCAGGAGAATGGCGTGAACCTGGGAGGCAGAGCTCGCAGTGAGCCAAGATCGCACTACTATACTCCAGCCTGGGCGACAGAAGGAGACTCCATCTCAACAACAACAACAACAACAACAACAACAACAAAACAACCTATTTAGTATATATTAAAATGATTATATCAGCTTATTTTGGTTAGTGTTTTATGGTAGATTTAGATATATATATATATTGTACATAGCATAGAGGTCGTAAAATGGGACCTAGGGCTGTATGCTAACATTTTATTCCTTGTGGGATAAGAAATGCATTCTTGCAAGAGTCCCCTCTTCCCCCTTGAAGTTATATATTATCATGTAAATTTTTGGTCAATAAAATATTGTGGAAATGACATGCTGCTTCAGAGTGAGAGCATTGACTCACCAGTGTAAGACTGCAAATTTCTCATCGTCTTGCCTTGACACTCAAACAAGGGTCAATAAAGCATCTATCAGCCTGGATTGTTTTGTGACCACTATGAGCACAGGACATGTAACAGAAGTGAAAAACAAAAACAAACAACAAAAACTTCTTCTATGTGGAGTCCTTGAGATGTTGGGATCTTGTTAGTACAGAAGAGACTAAGCAATCTTGGCTAGTATGAGACTGGCCTCTTGAAATGGGGTGCTGCTAAAACACAACACCTAACTTATGTGCCATTGGCTTAATACTTGATTCATTGGCAGTGAGTGGCAAGAAAAAACATTATTGTTTACTGTAAAACAAGTTAGGGAGTGGCAAAACATTTGATAGCTGTCACCTGTGGTTACATGGAAGGTAGATCACATATTTGAAAATTTTGTAACTCCAGAAAAAAATATAATTGAATATATTAATGGTGCATTTGACAATTTTTAAAAAATTGAATCCATAAAATAATTGCCTACTGTCTAGCTAAATGGCAAACAGAGGGAGATGCTCTAAAAGAAAATGATATTTATCTGGGAGTAATATTGCAATGGGAATACATGTGCCATAGTAAATTATGTGTGTATTCAGGGACACTATAAAAGACAAGGATTTCTAAAAGAGGAAGATTACATAATTGTTTTGAGATAATTAACCTTGGATCCAAGGATCAAGAACAAGGGTGACACCTGTTTAAGATTACATAAGGAGCTTCTGAGCAGATGTCCTTGCAGAAGTATCTTTTTGTGTAGGGCTGTAGTGACCTTTCTGCAATGTTGTTGTTTTGTAGAGTCTTTTCTGATAGCTCTTGTTACAAGCATATTTACATTAAGAACACTCCCTTCACAGCCTTCTCCAGCTGCATTTGTCAGAGTTTTAACACAAGTGACTTCATTTTGATTCTGACAATTTTACACTACTTTTCAAGCAGGGAAAAAATATCAGAAAGAAGAGTCTAGAAACTTGAGATTGTGCAGAGCTGGAAGAGGCAATTGCTTCTCAACACTGAATATTTGAGTTTCTAAGCCTGGTTAAAACTCAGCCTTGGCTGGGTGCGGTGGCTCACACCTGTAATCCCAGCACTTTGGGAGCCCGAGGCGGGCGGATCATGAGGTCAGGAGATCGAGACCATCCTGGCTAACATGGTGAAACCCCATCTCTACTAAAAATACAAAAAATTAGCCGGGCGTGGTGGCAGGCGCCTGTAGTCTCAGCTACTCAGGAGGCTGAGGCAGGAGAATGGTGTGAACCTGGGAGGCAGAGCTTGCAGTGAGCCGAGATCACGCCACTGCACTCCAGCCTGGGCAACACAGCGAGACTCCATCTCAAAAAACAAAAAACAAACAAACAAAAAACAAAAAAACTCACTCTTTAGGATTATCTCAAGGGTGTGGTTGTTACATCCACGTTAAAAATTCTGACTGGATTATATTTACAGACAAAGGTTCAACTGACAGTTACTGTTCTTTTAGTTTGACAAGGTAATATCAAGGCAGAGTGATTAAATATCTGGTTTCCTGAATAAAGCCTTACAGTGCTCAAAGTATCTGATTTTAAGTACAGAGAGAAAAGCAGAGGGGTGAAAAAGCAACAACATACAGCAAATATAATAAGCAGCAGATCAGACAAAAACTGTGACTTGTTTGCTTGTATGTAAAGCTGACACAAATTAAGTAGACTAAAAAATTGAGTTTTTTAAAGAATCGTGCTTCTGAAAGAAATGCCAACCAAAACAAGGTCACATGTGTCAAAGTAAATTAAAATGGAGGCCAGGCCTAAAGAATCCCTAGGCAGACAAAGCCAGTTAGGTCTCATATGACCTTAAAACTGATTGATTTATAAAGGTAAGCAAAAATTAACTTGAGCTATTTTTTATAAATGCCTATAGTAAAGAAAAACAGAGCTTAAAATCAACCAATCAAAGACAGCCAGCAAGACAGCCAAACACTTGATTGATTAGCTATTAAGTTACCTTATTTGGTCTGTCCTGTCTTTGCTTTTCTTCTGTGTCTGTCCTATAAAAGCGTCCCCATTGCATTCCCTCAGTAGAGCTCTGGAACCACCTCATTTTGGAGCTTTCCAATTTTGAACCATCATTTCCAAATAAACTTTTAAAAAACTTTAGTGTGCCTTAGTTTACCTTATTAACACATGTTGAGCTAAAACCCTGTATTAGTGTATTCTCGTGTTACTAATAAAGACATACACAAGACTAAGTAATTCATAAAAGAAAGAAGTTTAATGAACTCACAGTTCTACGTGGCTGAGGAGGCCTCACAATCATGGCGGAAGACAAAGAAAGAGCAAAGGAACATCTTACATGGCGGTAGACAAGAGAGTGTGCAACTCCCCTTTATAAAACCATCAGATCTCGTGAGACTTACTTATTCATTATCACAAGAACAGCATGGGAAAGAACCGCCCATGTGATTCAATTGCCTCCCACTGGGTCCCTCCCCATGACTCATGGGAATTATGGGAGCCACAATTTAAGATGAGATTTGGATGGGGACACAGAAAAACCATATCAAACCCTATTCCAGAGATATAGTTTAACATATTATGACGACAAATGGGAGCTCACAGACAATATGAGAATCTGTTGAAGATTACGCTTTTTTTCCTAGTTCTAAAATTACATCTTTTTCAATGAGACTTACATTCTTCCCCCAACTCAGAACATTTCCCTATCTTTAAGGGAGACCTGCCACAGATAGAGAACCATAAAAAATAACAGTAACAACCACATAAACTGTCATGTTAGCTGTGAAAAGAGTTAGTGGAAGGAATGGGCTCTCACCAAGACAGTGAAAAATAGAGGTAAGTGATAAACAAACATGTGAAAGGACCATTCAGAAACCCAAGCAAGCTATCATTCTCCCCATTTTACTGGTGTTATAAAGACCTGAAAAGAACTCCCACAGAAATGGATTTTGTTATCATCAACAAATATATTTGAGTTGGGCATGGTGGCTCACACCTATAATCCCAGCATTTGGGAGGCCAAAGTGGGAGGATATATTGAGCCCAGGAGTTTGAGACCAGCCTGAACAACATAGAGAGTCCACCTCTCTACAAAATAAGATAAAATAAATTAAAATAAAATAGCTGGGCATGGTGGTGCACACCTGTAGTCCCAGCTACTTAGAAGGCTGAGGTGGAAGGATTGCTTGAGCCCAACAGGTTGCAGTGAGCCATGCTTATGCCACTAACTTTAGCCTGGGTGACAGAGTGAGACTCATATATATGTATACACTTAAATATATGTATACATGGGTGAGACTCATATATACAGATATGTATATATTTGTACATATGAGATAAGCTGGTGAGAATGAGGTCATTGAAGCAGATATCCTGTTCCTTGCCAATTAAGTCAGTGATTAATTCCACAGTTAATGCCACCATGGAAATGTCCTCCTCTATACTTGTTTTCTCTTCAGAGAGAAAAATTCCTAATTTTATAATAATTTCTTATTTTCAACTAAGGGATTAATATAATAATTAAGGGATTAATATTTAATATTTATTGTTTCAGTACTTCTCTCTTGCTATGTCCATTAATTCCATTGCTCATTATTAATTTGTTGTTAATTACATTAAAATTGGTTCTTCTGTAGGATCGGGTCATATTGATCTTTATGAAATCAGAGTAATCATTATTCAAATGATTCAACCGGCAATTTTCATACTAACAAGTATTTTATTTCTTTTATAAGAGCCACAGGTGATAACTTTCCATATTCAAAAGAGTGCCAAATGAAGTCTAGTGTTCTCAGATGCAATTATGGACAGTTTTCCTATCACTGTTTTCACTTTTTGCTTCATCCTAAACTGCAATTTATGAATACATTACAGTCCCCAACTAGGAGACTAACAGGTTACTGAAGAATGGTATTGGCAGGAGATTCTTGAATTCAGTAGCAGGAATGAACTCAAAACCAGCAGTAGTGAGTGAGTTCTTCTTCTCTTGAGACCAAATTTGTGTTCATGGAAACGTTTTTGCAAGACTGAGTGGTTACAGTGTCAGAACGCTCCTCAGGTTTTGCCTCTTCAAACATGTCCATTTCCCCTTTGACCTTCTGCCATGTCAAGATACATCAGGAAAACCCTCACCAGAAGCTGAGCAGATGTCAGTGCCATACTTTTTGAACTTCCCAGCCTGTGGAAACATTAGGTCTTTACAAATTGTCCCGCTTCAATACTATGCAGCCTTAAAAACTACCAAGAACATGTCCTTCGCAGGGACATGGATAAAGCTGGAAGCCATTATCCTCAGCAAACGAATGCAGGAACAAACCTGCACATCCTGCACATGTACCCCAGAACTTAATAAATGATACGTTTTTGAAATATCCACATGATCAAAAATGCAAAAAAAATTAAATTATCTAACTTCAGGCATTCTTTTATAGTAACAAAAAATGGACTAAGACAAAACTCTGTAGTGAAATCTCCAATTATTTGTAAGGTGAAGTCGTAGAAACAGGTGAAGTCCAAAAAGTAGGTTATAATCTATATAAACATTTAAGACTTTTATTAATATTGACAAAGGCCCCTATAAAATGCATACACCAATATAAGCTCTCACTAGCATTAAGTGAGACTGCTTATAACTTATAATGCACACATAATTCTATGTAACAATTTACAAAAGCAAAATGTGGCCAATTTGAAATGCAAAATAGAACACTCGTTATTCATTTTACCATAGTACTATACTAAACTTACATTTTTGTTTAAACGTGAGGCTGAATATTTTATATATGATAGTCCGGTTTTAAAAATTATTTCTATCTTTTTTATAAAATAGTAAAGGTATTAAATTTTTTTCTACTGTGTTATTGCAAATAGATTTTAAAGTTTTTAATCTATTGTTTACCCTTTTATATTTATTTTCTTGAGGCATTCAGAAATTCTTCCAGTCATGCTATTAAATGCATTCATTTTAAATGTACTCTGCCTTTAATATCATGTTTAAATATGTCTTCCCAACTTTCAAGATTATAGAACAATTCATGGTATTTTCTCTGTTTGATTATGTTTTTCTTTTTTTTTTTTTTTTTTTTTTTTTTTTTTTTTTTTTTTTTTTTTTTTTTTTTTTTTTTTTTGGGGTTAAATTTTTTTTTTTTTTTTTTTTTTTTAACCTTTTTTTTTTTTTATTATACTTTAAGTTCTAGGGTACATGTGCATAACGTGCAGGTTTGTTACATATGTATACTTATGCCATGTTGGGGTGCTGCACCCATCAACTCGTCAGCACCCATCAATTCATCATTTATATCATGTATAACTCCCCAATGCAATCCCTCCCTCCTCCCCCCTCCCCCCTCCCCATGATAGACCCCAGTGTGTGATGTTCCCCTTCCCGAGTCCAAGTGATCTCATTGTTCAGTTCCCACCTATGAGTGAGAACATGCGGTGTTTGGTTTTCTCTTCTTGTGATAGTTTGCTAAGAATGATGGTTTCCAGCTGCATCCATGTCCCTACAAAGGACGCAAACTCATCCTTTTTTATGGCTGCATAGTATTCCATGGTGTATATGTGCCACATTTTCTTAATCCAGTCTGTCACAGATGGACATTTGGGTTGATTCCAAGTCTTTGCTATTGTGAATAGTGCCGCAATAAACATACGTGTACATGTGTCTTTGTAGTAGACTAATTTATAATCCTTTGGGTATATACCCAGTAGTGGGATGGCTGGGTCATATGGTACATCTAGTTCTAGATCCTTGAGGAATTGCCATACTGTTTTCCATAATGGTTGAACTAGTTTACAATCCCACCAACAGTGTAAAAGTGTTCCTATTTCTCCACATCCTCTCCAACACCTGTTGTTTCCTGACTTCTTAATGATTGCCATTCTAACTGGTGTGAGATGGTATCTCATTGTGGTTTTGATTTGCATTTCTCTGATGGCCAGTGATGATGAGCATTTTTTCATGTGTCTGTTGGCTGTATGAATATCTTCTTTTGAGAAATGTCTGTTCATATCCTTTCCCCACTTTTTGATGGGGTTGTTTGTTTTTTTCTCGTATATTTGTTTGAGTTCTTTGTAGATTCTGGATATTAGCCCTTTGTCAGATGAGTAGGTTGCAAAAATTTTCTCCCATTCTGTAGGTTGCCTGTTCACTCTGATGGTAGTTTCTTTTGCTGTGCAAAAGCTCTTTAGTTTAATTAGATCCCATTTGTCAATTTTTGCTTTTGCTGCCGTTGCTTTTGGTGTTTTAGACATGAAGTCCTTGCCCATGCCTATGTCCTGAATGGTACTACCTAGATTTTCTTCTAGGGTTTTTATGGTATTAGGTCTAACATTTAAGTCTCTAATCCATCTTGAATTAATCTTCGTATAAGGGGTAAGGAAAGGATCCAGTTTCAGCTTTCTACTTATGGCTAGCCAATTTTCCCAGCACCATTTATTAAATAGGGAATCCTTTCCCCATTTCTTGTTTCTCTCAGGTTTGTCAAAGATCAGATGGCTGTAGATGTGCGGTATTATTTCTGAGGACTCTGTTCTGTTCCATTGGTCTATATCTCTGTTTTGGTACCAGTACCATGCTGTTTTGGTTACTGTAGCCTTGTAGTATAGTTTGAAGTCAGGTAGCGTGACGCCTCCAGCTTTGTCCTTTTGACTTAGGATTGTCTTGGCAATGCGGGCTCTTTTTTGGTTCCATATGAACTTTAAAGCAGTTTTTTCCAATTCTGTGAAGAAACTCATTGGTAGCTTGATGGGGATGGCATTGAATCTATAAATAACCTTGGGGAGTATGGCCATTTTCACGATATTGATTCTTCCTATCCATGAGCATGGTATGTTCTTCCATTTGTTTGTGTCCTCTTTGATTTCACTGAGCAGTGGTTTGTAGTTCTCCTTGAAGAGGTCCTTTACATCCCTTGTAAGCTGGATTCCTAGGTATTTGATTCTCTTTGAAGCAATTGTGAATGGAAGTTCATTCCTGATTTGGCTCTCTGCTTGTCTGTTGCTGGTGTATAAGAATGCTTGTGACTTTTGCACATTAATTTTGTATCCTGAGACTTTGCTGAAGTTGCTTATCAGCTTAAGGAGATTTTGGGCTGAGACGATGGGGTTTTCTAAATATACAATCATGTCATCTGCAAACAGGGACAATTTGACTTCTTCTTTTCCTAACTGGATACCCTTGATTTCTTTCTCTTGCCTGATTGCCCTAGCCAGAACTTCCAACACTATGTTGAATAGGAGTGGTGAGAGAGGGCATCCCTGTCTTGTGCCAGTTTTCAAAGGGAATTTTTCCAGTTTTTGCCCATTCAGTATGATATTAGCTGTGGGTTTGTCATAAATAGCTCTTATTATTTTGAGGTACGTTCCATCAATACCGAATTTATTGAGCGTTTTTAGCATGAAGGGCTGTTGAATTTTGTCAAAAGCGTTTTCTGCATCTATTGAGACAATCATGTGGTTCTTGTCTTTGGTTCTGTTTATATGCTGGATTACGTTTATTGATTTGCGAATGTTGAACCAGCCTTGCATCCCAGGGATGAAGCCCACTTGATCATGGTGGATAAGCTTTTTGATGTGCTGCTGAATCCGGTTTGCCAGTATTTTATTGAGGATTTTTGCATCAATGTTCATCAGGGATATTGGTCTAAAATTCTCTTTTTTTGTTGTGTCTCTGCCAGGCTTTGGTATCAGGATGATGTTGGCCTCATAAAATGAGTTAGGGAGGATTCCCTCTTTTTCTATTGATTGGAATAGTTTCAGAAGGAATGGTACCAGCTCCTCCTTGTACCTCTGGTAGAATTCAGCTGTGAATCCATCTGGTCCTGGACTTTTTTTGGTGGGTAGGCTATTAATTGTTGCCTCAATTTCAGAGCCTGCTATTGGTCTATTCAGGGATTCAACTTCTTCCTGGTTTAGCCTTGGGAGAGTGTAAGTGTCCAGGAAATTATCCATTTCTTCTAGATTTTCTAGTTGATTTGCGTAGAGGCGTTTATAGTATTCTCTGATGGTAGTTTGTATTTCTGTGGGGTCAGTGGTGATATCCCCTTTATCATTTTTTATTGCATCTATTTGATTCCTCTCTCTTTTTTTCTTTATTAGCCTTGCTAGCGGTCTGTCAATTTTGTTGATCTTTTCAAAAAACCAACTCCTGGATTCATTGATTTTTTGGAGGGTTTTTTGTGTCTCTATCTCCTTCAGTTCTGCTCTGATCTTAGTTATTTCTTGCCTTCTGCTAGCTTTTGAATGTGATTGCTCTTGCCTCTCTAGTTCTTTTAATTGTGATGTTAGAGTGTCAATTTTAGATCTTTCCTGCTTTCTCTTGTGGGCATTTAGTGCTATAAATTTCCCTCTACACACTGCTTTAAATGTGTCCCAGAGATTCTGGTATGTTGTATCTTTGTTCTCATTGGTTTCAAAGAACATCTTTATTTCCGCTTTCATTTCGTTATGTACCCAGTAGTCATTCAGGAGCAGGTTGTTCAGTTTCCATGTAGTTGAGCGGTTTTGATTGAGTTTCTTAGTCCTGAGTTCTAGTTTGATTGCACTGTGGTCTGAGAGACAGTTTGTTATAATTTCTGTTCTTTTACATTTGCTGAGGAGTGCTTTACTTCCAATTATGTGGTCAATTTTGGAATAAGTGCGATGTGGTGCTGAGAAGAATGTATATTCTGTTGATTTGGGGTGGAGAGTTCTATAGATGTCTATTAGGTCCGCTTGGTGCAGAGATGAGTTCAATTCCTGGATATCCTTGTTAACTTTCTGTCTCGTTGATCTGTCTAATGTTGACAGCGGAGTGTTGAAGTCCCCCATTATTATTGTATGGGAGTCTAAGTCTCTTTGTAAGTCTCTAAGGACTTGCTTTATGAATCTGGGTGCTCCTGTATTGGGTGCATATATATTTAGGAGAGTTAGCTCTTCCTGTTGAATTGATCCCTTTACCATTATGTAATGGCCTTCTTTGTCTCTTTTGATCTTTGATGGTTTAAAGTCTGTTTTATCAGAGACTAGGATTGCAACCCCTGCTTTTTTTTGTTCTCCATTTGCTTGGTAGATCTTCCTCCATCCCTTTATTTTGAGCCTATGTATGTCTCTGCATGTGAGATGGGTCTCCTGAATACAGCAGACTGATGGGTCTTGACTCTTAATCCAGTTTGCCAGTCTGTGTCTTTTCATTGGAGCATTTAGTCCATTAACATTTAAGGTTAATATTGTTATGTGTGAACTTGATCCTGCCATTATGATATTAACTGGTTATTTTGCTCGTTAGTTGATGCAGTTTCTTCCTAGCCTCGATGGTCTTTACATTTTGCCAAGTTTTTGCGATGGCTGGTACCGGTTGTTCCTTTCCATGTTTAGGGCTTCCTTCAGGGTCTCTTGTAAGGCAGGCCTGGTGGTGACAAAATCTCTAAGCATTTGCTTATCTGTAAAGGATTTTATTTCTCCTTCACTTATGAAACTTAGTTTGGCTGGATATGAAATTCTGGGTTTAAAATTCTTTTCTTTAAGAACGTTGAATATTGGCCCCCACTCTCTTCTGGCTTGTAGAGTTTCTGCCGAGAGATCTGCTGTTAGTCTGATGGGCTTCCCTTTGTGGGTGACCCGACCTTTCTCTCTGGCTGCCCTTAAGATTTTTTCCTTCATTTCAACTTTGGTGAATCTGGCAATTATGTGTCTTGGAGTTGCTCTTCTGGAGGAGTATCTTTGTGGCGTTCTCTGTATTTCCTGAATTTGAATGTTGGCCTGCCCTACTAGGTTGGGGAAGTTCTCCTGGATGATATCCTGAAGAGTGTTTTCCAACTTGGTTCCATTTTCCCCCTCACTTTCAGGCACCCCAATCAGACGTAGATTTGGTCTTTTTACGTAATCCCATACTTCTTGCAGGCTTTGCTCATTTCTTTTTCTTCTTTTTTCTTTTGGTTTCTCTTCTCGCTTCATTTCATTCATTTGATCTTCAATCGCTGATACTCTTTCTTCCAGTTGATCGAGTCGGTTACTGAAGCTTGTGCATTTGTCACGTATTTCTCGTGTCATGGTTTTCATCTCTGTCATTTCGTTTATGATCTTCTCTGCATTAATGAGTCTAGCTGTCAATTCTTCCACTCTTTTTTCAAGATTTTTAGTTTCTTTGCGCTGGGTACGTAATTCCTCCTTTAGCTCTGATAAGTTTGATGGACTGAAGCCTTCTTCTCTCCTCTCGTCCAAGTCATTCTCTGACCAGCTTTGATCCGTTGCTGGTGATGGGCTGCGCTCCTTTGCAGGGGGAAATGCGCTCTTATTTTTTGAATTTCCAGCTTTTCTGCCCTGCTTCTTCCCCATCTTTGTGGTTTTATCTGTCTCTGGTCTTTGATGGTGGTGACGTACTGATGGGGTTTTGGTATAGGTGTCCTTCCTGTTTGATAGTTTTCCTTCTGACAGTCAGAAGGACTCTCTGTTGGTCTGTTGGAGATTGCTTGAGGTCCACTCCAGACCCTGTTTGCCTGGGTATCAGCAGCAGAGGTTGCCGAAGATAGAATATTGCTGATCAGCGAGTGTACCTGTCTGATTCTTCCTTTGGAAGTGTCCTCTCAGGGGTGTACTCCACTCTGTGAGGTGTGGGGTGTCAGACTGCCCCTAGTGGGGGATTTCTCCCAGCTAGGCTACTCAGGGGTCAGAGACACACCTGAGCAGGCAGTCTGTCCGTTCTCAGATCTCAACCTCCGCGTTGGGAGATCCGCGGCTCTCCCCAAAGCTGTCAGACAGAGTCGTTCGCGTCTGCACCGGCTCCCGCTACTTCCCCTGTTGGTCTTCAGCTGTGCGCTGTCCCCAGAGGTGGAGACTACAGAGACAGGCAGGCTTCCTTGAGCTGCTGTGAGCTCCACCCAGTTCGAGCTTCCCAGCGGGTTTGTTTACCTACTTAAGCCTCAGCAATGGCGGGCGCCCCTCCCCCAGCCTCGCTGCTGCCTTGCGGATAGATCGCGGCAGACTGCTGTGTTAGCAGTGAGGGAGGCTTCGTGGGCGTGGAACCCTCCCGGCCAGGTGTGGGATATATTCTCCTGGAATGCCTGTATGCTTACAGCGCAGTATTGGGGTGGGAGTTACCCGATTTTCCAGGTGTTGTGTGTCTCAGTTCCCCTGGCTAGGAAAACGGATCCCCTTCCCCCTTGCGCTTCCAGGTGAGGCGATGCCTCGCCCTGCTTCAGCTCTCGCTGGTCAGGCTGCAGCAGCTGACCAGCACCGATTGTCCGGCACTCCCTAGTGAGATGACCCCAGTACCTCAGTTGAAAATGCAGAAATCACCGGTCTTCTGTGTCGCTCGCGCTGGGAGTTGGAGACTGGAGTTGTTCCTATTCGGCCATCTTGCTCCGCCCCCTCCTACTTTTTCAATTCTATATTTTATCCTCTTATTTACTTTGGGAGAAGAAGTATGTTATACATTTGTCTTCTTTCAAATTGCAATATTGTTGTTACAATACTAATTATTGCAGGGTTAATTTTTCTTCACATATTTAAGATGGAAAAAATCTATCTCACACAATATATTTGTGAACAGAAAAAGATATTTATAAACTCTAGAATTTTTGTTGCACTGGTGTTTCCTCATTCTTTCATAATGTCATGCTATGCCACTCCTTAAAGAGAAGCGTTGGAGGACATGATAGGTGAGAGGGTAGACACGTAACTAATTATTTGTTGGACACCTAACTTAGGATGGACAGATTATATTATTTTTATCAGCAAATGTAAACTTATCAGTCTTTTCCTTAAAGACATGTGCTTCTTCAAATTAAAGCCAGTAGAGTCTTATTTTGATTTTCTTGTAAAAGTTTTAAAGAATTGTTTTCAAATCTAAAGTGATAATACATCTAATGTAGTTTTTCCGTTTGTTGTGTGTTAGAAATGTAATTTTGTCCCAATATTAAATGACAGAGGTCTCAATATCATTAGCTGAACAGTCTACTTTTTTTGTTGTTATTTCTAATGCCAAATCTATCACGTACGGAGGTTCTACATGATAAGAATAAACAACCTGGTCTCCCCAGACCTGTCTTTAGTTTGATCCACTGACCTATTATTTATTATATACATTTTTTGAGACAGGGTCTTGCTTTGTCTCAAAAGATATTTCAAAATTATTTTTTATTTTTTGTTTTTTTCCCCAACAGGGTCTTTCTCTGTTGCCCAGGCCAGCGTGGCTTAATTAAGGCTCACTTCAACCTTGACCTCCTGGGCTCAGACAATTCTCCTGTTTCATTCTCTGATGTATCTAGGACTGCAGTTGCATGCCATTATGCCCAGCTATTTTTTTGATGCTTTTAGAGACAAGGTCCACTGTGTTGCTCAAGCAGGTCTTGAATACCTTAACTCAAGTGATCTTCCCATCTCAGCCTCCCAACATGCTGGGATTACAAGTATGAGCCACTAAATAAATACTTTAAATAAATCTTGCTAACTGCTGGATATCCTATCTTAATTTTCTTTTTCAAGAATTGTCTGATTTATTTTTGAATACTGAATTTAATTCATGTGTAATTTAGGACTATTCTGTCAACATGAAAATAAATTTCTTTAAGATTCTGGTTAGAATTGTATTGAATATGTGAATTAATTTGAGCATAATCAAAGTCTTAGAAAATTAATTTTTGCATATCTATCTATATAGTTCAAATCCTTCACTAAAGTATTATAGTTATGTATAATAGATCACATCATGAAACACTTTTGTGAGACTTAGTCATAATCAAAATATAGTTCTTATTTGTAATAAGAAAGGGAATTTTTAAATTCCACATTTTAATGGACCAGTGCTGGTGAATAGGTGTAATTTTAGCCCACATATATTGATATTGTACCCTGCAAACTTGTCGAATGTGTGTTATTTTAAAAGTTTTCCTGTTGATTTTTTAATTATCTAGGTGGAATTACTACTATCAGCATGTAATTTCTTTAAATTTCCATCCAAATTTCTATGTAACAATATTTTTGTCAAAGTGTATTAGTTAAATTAACTAACAAAATTGTCAATAAACAAGTATCTTTGTCTTAATCTTGATTAAATGAAATAGTTTTATGTTACACTAATAACTATGCTTCTGTATTTGTTTAGTAGACGCACAAGTTATTAAATGTTGCTTCTATTTAAACTGGGTTTGGTTATTTATCTTGATTAGGAGTTAAACTAGATCAAACATTTTTGCAACATCTGTTGAGATAATTTTATGTAAATTAAAATTATTTACTCTCTAGTTTCAAATCATCTTCACATTCTTAGAACGAATCTTTTCATTTGTAATATATTTTAAGTACATATTATGAGACTTATTTACTTTTATGCTTTTTTTTTTAGCAGTTCTGCACCTGTATCTAATTGCCTACCTTCTCTTTATTTGCTGTGCTGTACTGTTTTTGCTCATGTTGAGGATAATTTTTTAACTTCTTAAAAGAAATGAGAATAAAACATTTAGGTTCACTGAAGCAGTTTGGAGAAGGTAAAAATTATGACATTTTTAAACTTGGTAAAAGTTTTTTATAAATCCATCTGGATTTGATATCTTGTATATATTTTGATAGTCCATTCAAAATCTTTAAAATTGTTGATTCATTAAAGTTTTTTACTACTACTATAAGTTTTTGTTGACCTGTGCTTTTTAAAAACTTGGCAATTTCAATTGAGTTTTTAAATTTTGGAATAAAATTATTTAGAACATCATTGATTATATAAAGCTCTGCTATTTAGTATTTTCTACATTTCATCAACTTTTCTGCTTCTTGTATTTCTTGATCAGTACTATCAGACTTTTGTATTTCCTAATCTTTAAAAGATTTTGGTTGTGCTACCATTGTCTGTTATATTTTGGTTTTCTATTTATTTATTCATTCATTTATTTATTTTCTACTTTTATTTTGGTTGACATCCAAAAGCATAATTACTGCCCTCCAGACAAATTCTAACTTTTCCTTCTGCTGAGTCTATGACTTGGAGAAATTTACTTAACCTTTCTATCCCTTGGTTTTTTGTTTGTTTGTTTAGATTTTGAGACAAGGTCTCACGCTGTCACCCAGGGACTGGAGTGCAGTGGTGGAATCTTGGCTTACTGTAGCCTTGACCTCACAGGCTCAAGTGATCCTCCCATCTCAGCCTCCCTAGTAGCTGAGACTACAAAGGTGCACCACCATACCCGGCTAATTTTTGTATTGTTTGTAGAGGGTGGGGGGTGGAGGCAGGTCTCACCATATTGCCCAGGCTTGTCTCAAACTCTTGAACTCAGGCATCCACCTGTCTTGATCTCCCAGCATTCTGGGATTACAGGCAGGTGCCACTGGACTCTTCCATGCCTCTGATTCTTCATAAACCAAAGGAAATGAGACTGTTTCTAGGAATAAACATAAAATAAGTAGCACACATAAACCACCTAGAACACTACCATATACTAAGTAAGCACAAGGTACTTATTAGCTCCTTCTTAACTTCTTCGCCTTTCTTTGAATTTTTCTGTTCATTTTCCTTAACTCAAGGTGACTATGTGCCTCATTCATCTAGAAAACTTTTTTTATAATACATGTACTAACGGATATGAATTCTTAGCTTTAGTTGGTTTTCTCATTTTGATTGTGAAAAGCTTTTTCATTTTTGAGTTCTGAATATTTATCTTTTATGTAGAAATGTTTATCTTTTTCTTAGTTATAGAGAATAGCTTAATTTTCAAACTTTTTTAATTGATTTAATGTTTTACTACCTTACTTTATGCATAATATTTATTCCATGGAGTCTGTTCTTTGTTACAGTGTACACAGTTTAGATGTATAAATGTTTCGTGTGTATTTGAATGCTTGTGTCCAGATTTCTGTCAAGTACAGATTTCTACATAAAAGTATTGAATTAATTTTTGCTAATTGAATTCTTAAAATATTCCATATCATTCTTTCTTCTGCTTGATATGGCAGTTTATGAAGTGTGTCTTACATTCTTATTATTTGTGGATTCTTAGTTTCTGCTTGTGAGGCTTTTGCTTTGGCTTTATCTATTTATGTAATGCATTGTTAGGATGTCCAAATTCATGATTATTGCATCTTTTCCATGATTCTTTTATTTTTTTTCAGACAGAAGTTTCACTCTTGTTGCCCAGGTTGGAGTGCAATGGTGTGATCTTGGCTTAGTGCCACCTCCATCTCCCACATTCAAGTAATTCTCCTCCCTCAGTCTCTCAAGTAGCTGGGATTACAGGCGCACACCACCACGCCCAGCTAATTTTTTTATATTTTTAGTAGAGACGGGGGTTTTACCACATTTTTTCTATTTAATTTACCTAAACATGATAAGATATAAACTTTTTTAAGGCAAAATTTAATGTCTCCATTCTGTTTCTTTCAGTCATGACTAACTCAGTATACCATTGTACTTGATTATCCCACATATTTTTAAATATTTCACTGTAAGAGTTCAAGAACGGGGAAAGAAACACGAAAAGCAGCTCAACAGTCAAAGACAGCTTTATTTTGGAGAATAAACTTGAGAGGGGTTTCTGGCCAATTTTGGTCAGCAGTATTTGCTCTTACAGACTAAGAGCACTTAAGGATTCAGAGTGAGAGAACTTATTACAGGCTTGGAATGTTTCTGTGTCGGGGAGAAGTTTATTGTGGGAATGGAATGTCTCTGGTTGGAGGGGAGGTTATATTGGCACTGACATCTCTCTGGCAGGAAGGGAGGTATCGTGGGGATGGCATGTCTCTGGTCGGGAAGGGTTTATCTTATGGTTGGAATGTTTCTGGTCAGAGATGTCATTTGTGGTTTATGCTCATGCTGACCTTAGCCATTAGGTTGATTCACTTTGGATTTAGGCGGTTTTTGATCAAGGTGAACTTTAAAATGGCGGTGCTTGTCCAAGATGGCGATGCTCCCGCTTTGTCAATCCAGGCTCTGTAGTTATTAGAAAGATGAGGGGTGATGTGTTCTTGCTGGCTCCTTCCTGCTGATGAGGGGACCGAGAGTTTTCTGGTCTTGCATTGACTGTAGTATTAACACTGTATGTAGATGTTTTGGGGTAGTTTTCTGTGAAATGGCCATAATCCTGTCAGTTAAAAATCTTTGAAGTAGGTTAATTAGGCAGGGTAAGAACATTAGTCCTAGGCATATTATGAGGAGAGGGCCCAGGAATGGGATGACCCATGGTGTGATTTTGTTCCCAAACCAAGAATCTATTTGGTTGTTTTGGTATTCCCTTAGTTTTTTAGCCCTTTCTTTAAGTTTTTCAGCAGTGTCTCTTACTAGGTCTGATTGGTTGAGATAGAAGCGACATTCCTTGCCTAAGGAGAAGCAGAAGCATGCGTTTGGAAAGATCCATGTGTTACTTTCTATTAGTAACCATTGTTAAAAGACAAATCATGGTAGGACTGGTTTACTTTATTATACTTGGTTTAATTATTTGTATACAGTCCAGTAAGAATAATTATTTGTTACATAGGCCTTTTAAATTTGATTTGTTGGAACTTTGTTCCATAGAAGGAATCTGAGATAAGACCTTTTTTAAAGCCCAGCCCAGCCATGGATTTGTACCATCAAATACCTATGAGAATTCCTCTCTTGTTGAGGTTCCAAGATAACCTGGGGTTCCTGGCCTGTCAGAAAGTGACATTCTTTACTTACCACAGGTCCGAAACCCTGTACAGGGACTGTATACATAAAATATGAGGCCAGTTTCCAAGGGCTTTGTTGCCTTCTTAAGTCAAGTTTGATTCCTGAAAGGTAAGCATATGATTCCAGTCAAAGCCTTGGTAAAAATAACCAGTTTTTCCAATTGTGTCCTGTTACGAAAGCAAACAGATTCTTATTGCACTTATGCAAATAACTATATTGCCACAACTTCAAAATGTCAAAAAGATTTCTGCTCCTGTCTCCTATTAGTTCAGTTCATGAAGTTAATTCCTGTCCTGCTTGATATTAATGAACATTTTTAGCTCTTCAAGAGTCCTGAACGTTTTTCCTCTATTCTGATGTCACAATCTCCAAAGTTATCAGAAACCTGCCCTCAAGAGTACCTGTTAGAGCTTTATAGCTGATTATAAAGCCACCTTCTAAAGAGAACCAAAACTAGACAACAATTATTTATGGATGACCAAAAGTTTTATGGTAGCCATCGTTAAAGTCACAATTGACAAAGATATCTGTTACCTTCGTGGCACACAATAATTTTATCATAACAATTGTAATTATTACTGATAATGTACACGATATATCAGAATTATGGGATTCTCCCACAACTTTGGAACACATACCAATAACATATTTATACAAATATAGCCCAAGGAAAGCCAAACACCATTTTATATTTGAGAATGCTTCCTGTATGATTGTATACCAATAAGCCAAATTTTACCTTTATATTAGTGTGCTATTAATGTAAAACTCAATTTTTTTTTTTTTTTTTTTTTTTTTTTTTTTGAGATGGAGTCGTGCACTGTGGCCCAGGCTGGAGTGCAGTGGCGCGATTTCGGCTCACTGCAAGCTCCGCCTCCTGGGTTCACGCCATTCTCCTGCCTCAGCCTCCCGAGTACCTGGGACTACAGGCGCCCATCACCATACCTGGCTAATTTTTTGTATTAATACAATCTTGTAGATACATTTAACCAATTTTAATTTTTGACCATAAGGTAAGATTTTTAGAGACCTTTTTAAACCCTTTATAATTTTTGTTAAAAAGCAAATTAGTGCTTTAAGAGAAACCCATTGCGTTTTACTTTAATGCTCAGTTTACAGAAAAATTGGATGATACCCCTTCAACTTTAGCTGATATGTTTACACACAGAATTTCCTTTACAAATAACTTTCTAAAACTTGCTTAAACCTTCAAAACAAGTCTTTAACCTTTTAATCTAGGTAAAAATTCACATTCTCATGCCTCCTTATAATCTTTTTACCAAAAGTATATGCAAACTGTTCTTTCAATAGTCTTAAATACATGTTACACTGCTAACTTTTAGCAACCTTTGCTTTTGTTGGTGAGTTTGGGATTTTAATTATGTACTAGGTATAGAACCTAGAACCCAGGCAGAAGTTCAGATAAGGTCTGACTTATTCCAGTGTTTCACTCCATGTGTCCTAGGTCTCACCTGGCTGCAAAGCAGGCCATTTGTACAGCTAAGAGTTAGAGTGGCATTTTGTAAAGCATTCAGGAGGCCTAATCACTTTTAAATTGTACATTTCTTGCATAAATTCCCTTTTATAAAATTTTTCACAACTTTCACAATCTCTAATATGCCTCAAGTTTCTAACTTGTTGTAAACATTTCTTTCTTTAAACAACCAGTTAATTTAGGATAAGAATTTATTGTGTAAGATTCATTTTTATATGAACCTTCTTTCCTTTAATATCAAAGATTATAACAGTCCTTTCCCAAAACAAACTTCCTTTATGTCTGTGGACTAGACTGTGTAAGGCCACAAGATTAGAAGTTAGGGTATTTCACTAAATAGTTCAAGATGTATCTATCTTTATTAAACCAATATTAATGTTTCATTTATTAAAAAATTACACAAGCAAAGATTATTCTGTTTGGACTGAGTTACAGTTTTGTAGCCTCTATGCCAAATTTTGACACCTTATAGTATTTGGCAGAGATAAGTATGAAATTGCTTGATCAATACATGGAAACAAAAATGTATGCTGACAACTCTTAAGACATTTTTAATCCTGCTGTACCAGTAAGTTTCAAAGATTTAAGTAACGTGGACTGAAAAGTTCCACAGCTTTTACTTTTCCCTTAAAAATATTTGATTCGAGGGCTTATTTTTGCTAGGCCAATTAATTAGAGCTTTTTACATAGACATTGCACACATAACACGTATATATCCACACAGACAACCAGAATAAGATCCAGTAGTTACAAGATTTTTTTATTTTCTAATTTTCCAATTGGATTATTGGCCTTTGGGTGATGCCCTTTAAGAAGAGGGCTAGGAAAACCATTTCCAGGGCCTAATAAACAACCATAGCTGGAAGACAAAGACAGATTTTGAGAGGCACTTGTTCACCTCTAATTCCAGGGCTTCCAAAAGGAAAACAGAGATTTTTCCCAAAACAGGATTTGTGGGGCCTCTTCTGCTTTCCCAAGGAGTCCCAGGACACCAGAAGTAATTTTAGGGCCTTCCATACATGCACCAAGAGTGGCAAGACAGAGTGGAGAAAAGTAATTCAGTTGACTTGGAAAAAACCTTTTTCAGGAGAACAAGATTTATGAAGAGAAAAACATAAAGGTCTTTTGAATATATTCATAGCTCGGATGTCCATTTTAATTAAGCCGAGCACTCTTTTTCATCAGGGGTGAGAGTGGAGGTTAGAATTATCTAAATATCATGCTAACTTAAAGGATTGGTTTATATTCAGGAATTCCCTGTGATAATGACAGGGATTTTCAGAGAAAGATCCCAGATGTTGTTCGATCTGTGACAAATCAGACATGGAGGAAGGGACATGAACGAGAGCAATGCCTTCAACCCCAGCCACTTTCTGGAGAGGGAGAATGTCAGAGGTTGCTTGACTGGTTGGAGTGGTTTTTGAATGGATAACAGGTGGAGAAGGAGGAGGAGCAGGGTTTGGGGCTGAAGGCTTGGGGGCAGGAGGGGCCACGGGGGTGGAGGCTTCCAACGGGTGAGGAGCAAATGCAGGAAGATGAGAATACAGTGGGAGTTCATCTGCAGGGTCAAAAGGGGTTTTGGAAGAAGGGGTTTCGAAGGAAGGAGTTTCAGAGGAAGGGGAGACCCGGGGAGGTTTTCATTAAGAAGGATTTCATGAGGGGTGCAAGGTTGACGAAGGGAGGGTCGGGATGTAAGGTAGAAGAAAGCCTGAATAGAGAGAACCTCTTGCCATTTGCTGTTCTTGATTATAAAATTGTCAGGGTCCCTGAGAAGTTGAAAGTCAAAGGTACCATTTTTTGGTCATCTGCTGTCATTACATCTAATTTGTGTTGGGGCCAGGCCATGTTGCAATAAAAAACCAAATGCTTTGGCTTTATGCTTCCTGTAAGATAAGTCTGGTGAGGTTGTGAAGGAGACAGCCCAGTGGAGAGGACATAGGAATGTGGGATTTTTGGGCACCTATGTGGACTGGTAAGAGGAAGTCGAGAATGTCTGTTTTTGTTCCAGGCATTCCCAGACAAAAGACAGAGACCAGGAATCCTCTTTATAAAGAGGATAATCAAGCTGAGAAGAAACTGGGCATCCCCAAGATTTCTTCCAGCTTAGTCCCTTGTCCTCCAAGGACTGGGACAACAGACCTGACTTTCCTGGGTACCACGAGAAAGCCAGCGGAGGGCAGATCTTACCAGTTGGTTGGATTAGTGTCCAACATTGGATGTTCTGGTTGGAATTGGCAAAGGATCTCTTGGACTGGAGCTGCATGAGGAAGGGAGGGAGAGAGAGAGAGAGAAAGGGAAGATGAGGGAGGAAGAGGGCAGAGAGTGAAGTGCCCATTGCAGGCTGTCAGAGGTGGATTTCTGAGACCTGAGGGTTTTGAGGCTCACTGGAGAGTAACCCCAGCCTGAGCCTCACAGTCCCCTTCAGGTTAGTGTTGTCCTCCTCAAGCAAATCACTCGAAAAGTGAAGATGGAGTGGGAGACAGGATCCAGTGGGATGAGCAGTTGCTATCTACTGCTTCCTGGGTTGCAAGAGAGCCTCTACCTCTAACGCCCATCCCGGGTTTTGGGACCAAATGTAAGAGTTAAGGAAAGAGGAATGCAACACCTAAAGTGGCTCAACAGTCAAAGACAGGTTTATTTCAGAGAATAATCCTAACAGGGATTTCTGGTTGATTCCAGTCAGGAGTATTCTCTTTTACAGACTAAGACAATTTAAAGTTTCAAGATGAGGGAACCTATTACAGGTTTGGAATGTTTCTGTGTGGGGAAGAAGTTTATTGCAGGGTTGGAATGTCTCTGGTCAGAGGAGAGGAAATCTTGGGGCTGACATCCCTCCCTCTGGAAGAGAGGTTATCTTGGGGCTGGAATGTCTTTGGTTAGGAGGGGTTTATGTTACAATTGGAATGTTTCTGGTTGGAGATGTCATTTGTGGCTTACGGTCATGCTGACCTTAGCCATTAGGCTGATTTCCTTTGGATTTAGGTGGTTTTTGATCAAGGTGAACTTTAAAATGGTGGTGCTTGTCCAAGAGGGTGCTGTTCCTGCTCTGTCATTCACTAGCTTATGATGGATTCTACAACTGTTCTAATATTTGAACCGTGTTTCTGTAGGATAATTTTATGCCAAATAGTATAAATCTTGGAAAAAATCGTTAACAAAAATGTTGGAAATTATAGAAGATAATAAATATAACAAAATTGTAGCAGAGGTTTGGACATATTTGACAGATGAGAGATAAATTTTTTAAAAAATATCTTAAGTAATATAATAAATATACTTTTGTGCCAAACTTTATAAAGTAAAAAGCATATGCTTCTCTAATAGAATTTATTTAAAGAAAACATAATAAACAAAATAAAATGGAATTATACAGATTACTTTTATAAATCAGATTATCCTAACCCTAGGAAATTATTAAAAATGAAAACCAAATACAAATCAAACCATATATATTCTAGAAATATGTATATATTAAAAACATGAGCAAACAGAAAACTTAAATTTACTGATAATTCTGAAAATAAAATTGTAGTCAGCTGCGTACAAAAATTGATGTGATTTGATTTACAAAATAGAAAACAATTTAGAAATTGATGGTTTTATAATGCAATGAGGAGTATTGAAAATAAGTAAGCAATAAGCTCAAACGCTTGAGAGAGCAGAAATAAGAATGACTGAAAATTAAAGTATTAAATGAGTGAGAAGAAATGATTTATAAATTTTGAACTAAAAGTAATAACTTCTTGAAAAATCCAATAAAATCAGCAAAAGACTGTGAACATTCTTGAAGAATAAAGGAAAAACATAGATAATCTTTAGAGTAAATAGGTAAAGCCTAAATACGTGTTTTTAAAGATAATACTTTTTCCTACATTCTGAAAACGAAACAAGAGAAACTGAACAGTTTTTAGAGATGTACAATATGAAGTGACTTATATATAAAATGACTTTAAAATATATTAAACATGTTGTACTACTTAATATTTAAGTAAAATATTATGAAATTTAATAGAGAATTCACTCCTCTCAGAAGTTGCTGGGCTTCACGGAAGTTTCCTCAACTAACAGGAAGTCCTTTAATATGATGATTTATACAAAACATTGAAAAGAAGAGAAATACCCCCAAGTTCTTGGAAAAAAATGAGTAATTTTGATATGACTACCCTAACAACGGTAATAACTATAAATCTCACTTTAAAAACTAAATAATTTCAAACAAATTGAAGTGATATATTAGTTAAATGACCTAACAGACTTTCTTTTAGGAATGTTAAGGAATGTTCATCATTTGTTTTGGATAATGAAGTCAGCAGAGGAAAAAAATATATAAGTAACTGCTAACCTTATGGGTATCTGCAACACACTGAAAAATTATCTAATAAAAAGGTACAAAGAAAAAGCTTATCACTGTTAGAGATAATTAGAAAGTGAATGATCTTATTTAGCATTAGACAAACACATAAAAGAGAAATACGTATTCAAATGGAAGGAGTGAAATTACCACCACATGCTGATCTGTTTTTCTATCAAGAAAATAACAGAGAATCTACTAAAGTAAAAAAACGAAAGGAAGAAAAACCATTATCATTAATATAAAATTTAATACAATACCTGATTATTATTCAATTTCTAAAAAATCTTTGTGATTACACAATAACTAGCTAGTAAATATTAGAAGAATGTGATCACGAGGAAACGAAAAGGCATAATCTTCAACTTTTTTAACGCCATTGTGATGGCAACCATCTGATTGTTTTATTCTAATTTATTCCCACCTCCAATTATAAGAACAGCTTCTTTCCCAGTGATGGCTACCCCTAATGATGTATTCTCTGCACCAGAGGAGTTTGCAGCTCTGGCTGCTGGAAATTCTTGAACTCAGAGAGTGTACATATAAATTTATAAGCCGGGTCTGGAAAATAGCTGTGATATGCAAGCTTCATGTTTCAGTGGATTAAGTTTGCTCTTGTCATCCTCTTCCATGTAGTTCATTCAATCATTTACTCTACTGTTAATTGATTAAACATTTATTAAACTACCCTGTGTCCAGGCTTTCTTTTAGGTCATCAGGCTACAATAATAGAAAAGACTAACAATTTTGCTGCTCTGATAAATTATACACTCTAGTCTAGGGACAGAAATTAATGAAATCACATTTCATTGTATTCAAAATTTAGTAACACTGACCTTTGGTCATTTTTATCCTTTATCCCTCTACTTGAACTTGATTTTAGATAAGTTTTGACATACTATACTTAGACTAACTTCAAATTCCTTTCCAGTATCAAATCAATCCTAATATGAGTTGCATGTACCTGAAGTTCAATGTTTTTGGCATAAATTGTTCTCGCTAATTCTTTTTTTAATCTCCTTTCCTTTTTCCACTCACCAGTCACCCAGAGGCGCATGATCAATTAACATATACATTTAAAAATCATGCTCACAACATTAGATAAATGTTGGAGATTCATACATTAAAATCAAAATTGTGTACATACTTTGCAATTATAATGAGAAATATTAATGAATTCCCAAAAAAAGTGCAGTTTCCTGATTTTTATATTTATAAACTGATTATATATTATATATATTTTATAATATATATTATAGATTTATAACAAATCACTGACTGAAAATGTAGTAAAGTGGAGAGAGTGAATGAAATACAGGCTGCTTTTTGATTGTGAGAAATGTCTAACAAATATTTATAAATTGATTCTTATAATTTGAAAACTGTTAGGCATAAAAATTATTATTTTCACATTTAGTAAATACAGTTGACCCTGAAAAACAAGAAGCTTAGAGGCCCTGACCCCATGTGCAGTCAAAACTCCACTACTACTTTTGACTTCCCAAAAACCTGACTAATAACATTCTGTTTGCTGGAAGCCTTACGAATAACATAAACAGATTAGCACATATTTTGTGTATTATCTGTATTACATACTGTATCCTTTTAATAAATAAACTAGAGACAAGAAAACATTATTAAGAAAATCATAAGGAAGGAGAATACATTTACAATTCATTCAGTGCAAATGGATCATCATAAAGGTCTTCATCCTGGTTGCCTTCAGGTTGAGTACGCTGAGGAGGAGGAAAAGAAGGTGTTGGTCTTGCCATCTCAGAGGTGGCAGAGGCAGAAGACAATCTGCGTGTAAGTGGACCCATGCGGTGCCAACCTATGTTTTTCTAGGGTCACCTGCGTGTGTCTGCCATGCACATTTTTCATATGTATTTTAAAATTTTCCAAACAGGTGAAAACTGAAACACTATTTGTATTATTTGTTGCTGGCAAAACTCCTGTATAATAAGTAGGTAACCTGTGTAATGGTTTTTATTTGTATAAATATTTTAAACATACACGTAACTAACATTTAATTGCTGTAGATAAGAGCATTTTCTGATAAACATTTGAAAATTATTCAATATCACACATGATAGAAGAATCCAGAAATAAGGACAAAATATCACAAAAGAATTTTTTAACAACATTTCTTTTCTAGATTACATGAGATGGTTACAAGAATGATCTATGAATGTGAGGGTTTCCCAGCTTTCAACCACACCTCAGCTGCCACAGCACCGAAACAGAGATTGTATCCCAGAATCAGGATAAATGAGTGGCCTGAAGGGTCAACACCTGCAATGGCTTGGCTAAGCATAAGGACCAATGTGATCTGCATCACCTTAGAATGAAAAATCACTGTAAGAAGAGACAGAAAGTAAATAGCAAATAATAAGAGGAAAAGCATCACAGATATCATGGATCTCTGAATTCCATTGCATTGAGCTTCATATGTCTGAGATATTTCCACAGGGAGATTGACAAGAGAAACATGTAAGGATAGAGGAAAGGGTATGAAGGATCCGACAGTAAATATAATCAGTTTCGAGAAGTTTGTACTTTTAGTAGAGACAAGGTTTCACCAGGTTGGCCAGGCTGATCTGCCCACCTAGGCCTCCAAAGTGCTGGCATCATAGGTGTGAGCCACCATGCCCTACCCAAAATATTTTCTTATCATATACAGATGTTTGTTTGGGTAGTCGTAAAGATGGTTAATTGGTAGACTTGAAACTATGTACTTTTGTTATATAAAATCATATTTGTTCACCTATTAGAGTATAAAAAGGTGTTTGTCACTTAAAATTTCTTTTAGGGTTGCAAAGATAGGTTGAATTTATTCAATAACCTTGTGAAAAATAACCATCTGATTATGAACTCATGGTCATATTCTCTTTAAGGCGTACAGTAAGAAAAGGCTGGCTGGGCGCGATGGCTCACGCCCAGGTGAGCAGGAGGCCTAGGTGTGGATTGCCTGAGCTCAGGAGTTCACGACCAGCCTGGGCAACATGGTGAAACCCCGTCTAAAAAAAATTAGCTGGGTGTGGTGGTGTGTGCCTATAGTCCCAGCTACTCAGGAGGCTGAGGCAGGAGAATTGCTTGAACCTGGGAGGCGGAGGTTACAGTGAGCCAAGATCACACCACTGAACTTCAGACTGGGCAACAGAGTGAGACTCCATCTCAAAAAAAAAGAAAAAAGAAAGAAAGAAAAGACTGCAGATTCTTACACAGTAAGAGCAGTCTGCCTTGTAAAGTAACTTGAATACACTTGAAAGAAAGTAAACACATGGACTATTTGATGAAGCCATTTGCAACGGTAATATTTGCCATTTTATCCTAAGGGTATTGGAATGCACAGTGCATTGAACACACATACTTATTCCTACCATTTTCCCATGTCCCTATACAATTATAGTAAAGAAATACCCAATGACAAACAGGATAAAAGAGGAGATGACAGCAAACAAAAAATGTCACAAAATTGTGGAACTGGGATGACAAATCAAAAATTACCAGTTTGTGAATCAGAAAAAGCCAAAACCAGACATGAAGAGAGGACAATGTTGCAATCAATGTACACAGGAACACCTGAAAAATTGGTGCTTTTGGATTAGTGCATTTTCCTATCCAGAAA
Organism: Rhinopithecus roxellana; assembly: GCF_007565055.1. Taxonomy (NCBI): domain Eukaryota; kingdom Metazoa; phylum Chordata; class Mammalia; order Primates; family Cercopithecidae; genus Rhinopithecus; species Rhinopithecus roxellana. Next base: position 122,210,492 of record NC_044558.1, on the reverse strand, counting down.
CTTATATATAGTCAGATTATAGTGTATAATCTTCATCAAAGTTTAGTCTTTCTTCTTCAGCTGAATCCTCTGCATTTCTTGTTATTTGATTTTATGTATTTTGAATTGTTGAATGAATAGGGTTATCTTGTCATTCTCTCTCTCTCTCTCTCTTGCTCTCTCGCTCTCTCGCTCTCTCCCTCTCCGTGGAATTTTCTAACGCTGCTGATACCTATGAAGTATGTGAATTTGGGAACGATACTCATTCATATTGAAATTTTAATTCCTGCATCCGAAGAGTGAACATCGTGCAAAAATAATCAAAGGGCTATTGTAAGTATAAAAAAAGCTAAGGCCTCTAAAATGTCACCATACTAGGTACAAAGGGATGATGAATAAATCTTTAGCTAGTCATCCACATACAGAAATGCAATATATGATAAAGATAATAATTCAATCACTAAAAAAAACTTGGTTATTCTACGTTGTTTGGGGACAGTGATGTATTCAATTATTTTTCAAAACAAATTTTACACCTCTGCCTCACAACATGGGCTTCCTCGTAGCATGTGGCGGTTTCTTTAGAGAACCAGTTGGAATTGCAAGGCATTTTTATGATCTAGACTCAAAAGACACAAAGCATCACTTCTGACATATTCTGTTGGTCACGGCAGTAACAAAATTCCAACCAAGTGGAAGGGGGGTGAAATCACACCTCACCCCTTCCAGAGACGATGTAAGGTCCCGTTGTAAGAAGATAATAAAGATGAAAACTACTGTTGCGACTGTCCTTGGAAAATACAATGTGCCACACATCCCAGTTTCCAAGATGTTACATAATAAAAAATCTGCACTTTGAAATCAACAAACTACGGTTGTAATTTATGGTTCTTAAGCAGGAGGAGTAAAATCTTTTTTCTAAGATAAAACATACATGTTTATCTAAACAAAGTGAGTTATTCATTAATCACTTTTTTAAAAAATCCCTCTTTTAAAACTACATACATAAGAGGGTGTTGTGCCGATACCCTTTTTTTTTTCTTTCCCTGAGACCACGTCTTGCTCTGTCGCCCAGGCTGGAGTGCAGTGGCACTATCTCCACTCACTGCAACCTCCATCTCCTGGGTTCAAGCAGTTCTCCTACCTCAGCCTCCCAAGTAGCTGGGATTACAGGCGTAAGCCACCATCCCCAGCTATTTTCTGTTATATTTTTAGCAGAGACGGGGTTTCATCATGTTGGCCATGCTGGTTTCCAACTTCGGACCTCGTGATCCACTCTCCTCAGCCTCCCCTAGTGTAGGGATTACAGACATGAGCCAACCCACCCAGCTGACAATTTTATAGATAATAAAAATAGCTACTGACATGAGAGCAGTTTCTTATAAAAGCTTGTGGATTCAGCTGTAAAAGTGGCAATCCACTCTGACTCCCCTCTCCACTGCAGAGAGCTTTCTTCTTTCACGTATTAAACTTTTGCTCCAGCCTCACCCTTTGTGTCCACACTCCTTAATTTTCTTGGTCATGAGACCATGAGCTCAAATAACATCTTAATAATAATACCAGTGACCTGGATCTATTTTGGTAATACCAGCTCTGGGGCCAGGACACAGGAGACACTCTCAGGCAGAAGACTGAAATCTGTGCAAGTGGTATGCAAATTTGTCCCTTCATGGACAAAACTCAGACCAGTCTATCTCTTGGATTTCTAAAATTTTACACTCATTGTGATGAGAATCAACATTTGGTCTATTTCAAAGGATATGCTCAAATGTTGCCAACGCTAACATGGCTCAGCAGAAAAATGCATGTAGTGTATATTAAGAAAGCACATAGAGTATCTACATTGACAGGGTTTTCACAATCACAAAAAAAGGAATTAATTTGTATGAGTATCTTTATATGAGGTCAAGGAGGAAAACAGTTTACTGTAAGTCTACTTAAATGTTCTTATGATTTAAAACAAACTTACTTACTCAGGAAAAATATATTTCTCGCCTCACCTGTTAAAGTCTTAGGAAAGTTTAACCTTGATAATCTCCTAGTAACAGAACTTATGTTTCTTTTCTGAACCTCATTCCCTCTCATATTGTAGTAATGAAATGAATAAATGAATAGTAAGTAAGAAGTGGAGCACAGTAAGCTCTGAGAACTCACTGCCTTCTGTTCCACTTACTACCTTTATAAGAACCTTGGTATGTACCTAAGCCATGTCATCTGTAAAACTAAGGTAATGATAACAATCATATCTCCCTGATATAGTGGTTTTGATGATTAAGTGGAATATAGTAAATGTTTAAAAAATGTTTTCTATTATAACCAATTTGGCTAGGATGGGTGGAAAGAATAGAAAAATGCTAAATTAATTGTGAAATATATAATATATATTTATGGGTCATCAAGATCAAATTAAAAAATATAAACGATTACCATGATAGTGAAACCAAAGTTTTTAAACAAGTGGAAGCAAAGTTAAGTCTCAAAGACTAGTGTGTTTATTTGCTAACTGTATTATCAGAATGCTTAGTTGATACAATGAATACAATAATTCTTCCAACTCACATAAACTACCAGACAAGTAACTCAATGCAATTCACTCACTGTCAGAGAAGTTTATCCCCTCTGCCAATGTTCATCTTTCCTGGCAAACCATCCTTCAGTATTCCAGGCAAACTAGAGCAAGGTGAAGTTGAAGAAGATTCTACTTTATATTCCATTCAGAGAGCTTCCAGGTCTTCAAAAAGAGTGAGACATGTGGGTGTGAAAGAGCTGAGGCATGAAATTTGGATCTTATCATAAGTCCAGAAGGGAAAACAAGGGATTCGAAGCACAAGGGTGATATGCTCTAATTTGATCACTCTGATTGTTGTGAGGGAACTGATATGGGATGTACTGGGGGAAAAATGTTACCAAGACCAGGTTGAGGCTGTTAAAGTCCTCCAGGAGAGAGCATCAAGGGCTGAACAACCTTCTAGGAAAGATCATGCAAGTGGTCAGATTTGGGATGTATTTTGAAGGTGGAAACAATTAGATCAGTTAATGCTGGAGGGAGTGAGGATTTTTGAACCACTAGGTAAATACCTGTCAGTAACTGACAAAATGTTGGGATGTGTTATGAGAGATGAATCCTAAAATTTCATATGTTGAAGACTGACCCTTCAGGGCCTCAGAATATGAACACCCATAGTAAAAGGCAAGTGTGGTGCTGAGGGCTGCCTCTCACCTCTAGGTGCCCAAGCTCCTGCAGCAGTCCTGTTTCTCCCTTTCACCCACCCACCCTCACTCACAGACAGTGTCCCTTTCAGCTCTGTTTTTGATTTGTCTGGTGAGAGCATAGCTGATATTTATGCTTTCCTGATACACTAGTCTCTTTTACTGATTGCTGACATTGGAGAAGGTCATAGAAGGGACCTGAGCTGAGCGACCTTTAGGGGCATTTCCTGTTCTTATCCTGTACTCTGCTGCCAAGAAGAAATCTGTCTTTCACCAGGCCTGCAGTTTTCTCAGCTGCCCACATCATCAGGCAATATCTGCCTGGCACTCCTCTTTGTTCCTTTTCTCTGACCTTCCTTTTTGACGTGATAGTTGACCTGAAGTCACCTAAACAGGATTGCTCATCTCCAGGTCTAATGGAAAACAGTATCTGGTGAAACCAAAGACAATAATCCCAGTAACATATTGGAAGCTGCTTGGCTCAAGTAAGTACTCTGTGCCTACGATACAACTCATAAAGCCCAACTAGAACTGATCCACTTCCCACAGGACCAGAGAAGAATCGCCAATTAAGAATGCATTCCCACTTCAGATGCGTCTATATTTATTTCAGGGAAAACACCAATCCTCCTGGATCCCTTAGGAGAACAATGTTGCCTGTAGCAAAATCTAATCTACTAGGAAACTTTCTTGTATTATTATCTGCAACTCTTCAGAAGGGCCAGACCAGACCCTCATATGCACAGCACAGGATCCACTCATGCACACCTGTCTAGGAGCTTGTCTGTATGATTTTCTGTCACATGGCCTCTCAGCCATGCCTCCAATGAAGCTATCTTCAAATAAAGACTCGCCATGCACAAAAAGTGAAAAATTACACAAGACCTACACAAGATCTGAAATGGAGAGTGCAGCTGGTGATACTGACTAGTATATTTTATGAATTGATGAACAGGGAATTTGTAGGTATCACAGAGTAATTAGCAGCTGAGAAGAGGGCTACCAATCCAGGACCCTGAAAGCACATTTTGGAAGCTTAATAGTTTGTTGTCCAATTGTAGAGATAAAAATGAAAATAAAGGTAGTGAGGAGTACCATACACCATTAGTTAGAAGATTAAATAAAGGACATCTCCCAAAAGTCATGTGGGGAGAAAAACAAATACATAGGAAGAAAATTACACATGACAAGATAGACTCAGGATATAAAATATCAACAAATAAGTGTGAGAAAGAGAATGAGAAAGAATGAGTATTAGAATATTATAGAAAAAATCCTCTGTGTGAAAGAACACTCTGATGAAACAGGTGACATAAATACTGAGTAAAAAACAGAAGACCAATCAAGGCTTTTGAGGCTTGGATAGGCGTTACAAATCATCAAGTTGAATGTATAAAGGAGGCCACTTAGTTATCAGTGATGAGGACTACAGTATTTGTTAGAAGAAATAAAGCAGAGGATGAATTCTATAGAATATTCTGGAAAAAGTAGAGGTCTTAGCTATATGACATTGTGTGGCTCACTTAGGGAACCATGTATTCAGTTTGTTCAGGTCTAGAAATCCCTTGGTGGTTTCTGTGTTCAGTTTTGCTTTAATAATCCCTAAAGATATTTTTAAAACAAAAATTTTTAGCTTGCCTGTGTTGTACAGCACCAAGGCTTGCCTGAGTGTAGTGAGATCCACAGTTTGGACAGTTCCTGTAGCCTGAGCAGGCTGCGTGGAAGCATTCTCTCATCTATGTGTGCCCAGGAGTGTGCTGTCCTCACACATCTCACAGATAAGCAGAGACCATCTCTATTACACGAAAAATTTAGCTAAATGTGAAAATATCCACACACACACATTATGAGAGATGGAAATAAGGTATAAAAAGAGTCAGAGATATTGACCATCTTCACTGTTAGCTGTAGGATCGCTGCCCAACCCCCGGCCCCCGACACACCCACACAAACACATATACACGGAAACGAAAAGCACAGTGGAAATCAGAATAACAGTCTTCCCAAACAGATTGAAAACCAAATGATGTCTAAAGTTCAATTCTGACACTGTGCTGATTGCTTGGACACAGTTCTGTCAAAACATGTATCCAACTCATAGTTGTACCTTTTAGAAATTAGACACAAACAACATCCTACCCAACCCTTCCTGCTGGGCTAGAGTCCCAAAAGAAATGAGGGATACACCTGACCTGAAGTAAGCAAAGCAGAACCCAGTCTCTGAGGTGATGAGGCCCACCTGGTAGGGAACTCAAATGTGCCATTGTTCTGCTTGTCTTTTTAAAGGGAGCTGACACGTTTCTCCCAGCACAAAGTTGGGAGTGACACCAGAGCCTCCTGCAAGATGCTTCTGATTCTGCTGTCAGTGGCCCTGCTGGCCTTCAGCTCAGTTCAGAGCTCAAGTGAAGGTAAGATCTGTTGGGGGAAGATATTGTGACTCTGATTGGGATTTAGGGGCTCACACTATAGAGGGGGAAAGTGGAGGGAAGAGAAGAGGATGAGAAAACAGATGGGACTGCAGAGTTCTCATGCCAAGGATCAGAAGATCTGTTGTGCCTTCATTCCTCATCAAGGCCTCATAGTTTATTGATTGCACAAATAGAACTCAATAAAGAATTTGTACCAGGGGAGTGAGAGAGTGAGATTTGCATTTATAGAGATATGGGACTGCTGTGAAGGACGTGGAGAATGCAAGACAGATTCAAGCAAATGCAGCTGTGAAGATCCTGTACTGATCGCAGTAGACAGGGATGATGCTGGCCTTGCTGTACGGTGGCTGAGCATCAGGAAGGAGATAAACACATGTCAGAGCTACTGCCGAGACAGAGAAATGGTTAAAACACTTGTCTCTGTCTCCATAGAGGTAGAGAATAACCAGAGTGAAACATTGTCATTTTTCTCTCTCCTGCATGTAGTATTTCAACGTGCTGGGAGTGGCATGTGTAAGATTGTATCCAAGTGGTTACTTCTGGTGGCTCCTGTTAAGAAAGCTTGCAAACATAAGCAACATATTTACAGATGACCGCCGGGCTCGGTGGCTCACGCCTATAATCCCAGCACTTTGGGAGGCCGAGACGGGCGGATCACGAGGTCAGGAGATCGAGACCATCCTGACTAACACGGTGAAACCCCGTCTCTACGAAAAATACAAAAAAATTAGCTGGGCGAGGTGGCGGGCGCCTGTAGTCCCAGCTATTCGGGAGGCTGAGGCAGGAGAATGGCTTGAACCCGGGACGAGGAGCTTGCAGTGAGTCGAGATCGCACCACTGGACTCCAGCCTGGGTGACAGAGCAAGACTCTGTCTCAATAAAAATAAATAAATAAATAAATAAAACATATTTACAGATGAAAGAGGGCAGAAGAATCCCCAAATATGTCATTGAAATACTCAGAGCAGTTTAACTAAATAAGCACTAAGGCTTGAGGAATCATAAGAGGACAAACAGAGGCCCTTCTCTGTTGAGTTCCTGGTTGATGCTCAGTGTAGTAACAACCCTGCTTCCCCTTATATCTTCCTCCACTTCCAGTAGCATCAGACAGTGGCTGATGAGGTCACAAAGGGAGATGCACAGGGTGTGATCAGAGGTCCCTTTTCCTCGTAGAACACTATGAGCCCTGAAAGATTCATGAAGTAACTGTTCCCATCATCCTCTACTTCTTTTCTAGATGTCAGTCAGGAAGACGTTCCCTCCGTAATATCAGGTAAATCCCAATAAATTCTTGGTAAACTCTGTCTCCATTTTTTCCTGAAGTATAGATCAGTTCTCCAGTGTCTTCTTATCATCATTTTCCTCTCAGGAATTGAGTAATGTCAGTGCCCCAGAGATATAAACAGTTTTCTCCCAACCTTGATTCTAGGGACCATGAGCAAAGAAATTCGATTTTTTTTTATCACCCTTATGTGGATTAACAGGAGTTCCAATCAGGAAGCCTTGGGAATCGGGGAGGTTGGGAGTTGAGACACAGGTCAGGGAGAGAGGGGACATGTGGTGAAGACAGAGAGGTATGAAGACAGGAGGGTTTTCCAGCACTGAGCTCAGCTCTTCTTGTTCCAACTCACACAGATGAGGAAGACTCTGACCAGGTCATAGATGAGGAGCATCAGGGAGCAGCTTTGGGAGGACAGTCATGTAAACCCCATGCTGGCGATGGAAACAAGGATGATGGCCCTCAGCAGAAACCACCCCATCACGGAGGCCGCCACCACCACCACCACCACCACCACCACCACCACCACCACCATCCACCACCTCCTACAGGAGAGCCACAAAACACACAGGAACCAGGAGAAAATCCCGAGGGAACACCTCCACCTTCCCAAGAGACCCGCCCATGAAGACCTCCAAAGGAGGAGTCTTCCCAGTAATCTAGGATTCAACGACAGGTATGATTCCAGTTTATTATCCATCGAAGGCTCCAACTGCTACACTTCTCCAACTTCATTGTGCCAATGAGTTCATTGAAAAGCTGTTAATATTGCCTTGTCCTGGAACACATTTCTAAAAATTGTTATTCAGATATTCTTGTACAGGGTATCAAGATCCTATGTTTTACAGAAGCTCTTGAAGGCAATTCTGATTTTGGAAATCACTATCTTCAAATTGCATGTCTTAAATACGGTTGATGATGAGGGTGTAGAACAATGTTCTCCTTTTGGCTCTCTGTTTTCTTTCCTCAAACTCAAAGACTCCCATTTAAAGTTTTCACCTGGACATGCTTTGCTCAGTCCTGCCTCACATCAGGCTTTCATGTTCAGTATTCCCTCTAAATGGTCCTTGAACTTTCAGCTGTTAAATGGTATCTCATTTTTAAAATACTTACATTTAAAGTCATACCCGCGTAAGCTAACAAAAACTAATCTCAGTGAACAAAAAGGTACAGAGCTAAATAGTAAGAGCCTAACTCATCTTTCTTCCCTTCTATCCTTCTCAAAACCCCCCCTTTTACTCTTTGGAATCTCCTTTTTGAAATATTATTGCTACATAAATATATATAATGCTTTTCTTACAACCACTTATATCATACTCTATATTCAGATTTGTGTCTTACCCATAGGAAAAATATATTGTTAAGAAAACATTCACATGAGTTCATTTAGATCTCTTTAGTGTTTGTTGGTTAGTTTGTTTTTACAATTGTATACTATTCTACTGTTTGGTTGTTCCAAAATCTATTTAACCAATCCCTGTCACTGGACATTGAGGCTGGTTTCACATTCTCACTATTACATGATATGTTGCAGTGCCTACCTTTGTAAAAATAGCCCTTACATAACCAACAGCAACAAAGCGTGAACAACATAACAATACTTGTTTCTCTTTCTCATCTAAGCAACAGTTTAAATCACATTACCTGCAATGGCTTAAAGAGTGAATAAAGAAAATATTACTAAGGAGAAGGGGGCTGTAGAAGGGATAGAGGGCAAGAGTAGGGACTTGCATCACCGTCACTGCAGTACACCAGTGATGGATTAGGCATTTCCTGCCAGGTCAAGTGTTGTCTATAATCTTCCTTGTTTGTTTGTCTTTTTCAGGAAGTGAATAAGAAGAAAACAGTGTTTCAAACGCCATGAAACACGGGGTCGTGCTCTAACTTCAGTATACCAATAAAACAATCAGCTTGCAATTTCTGATGGTGGTGTCTGTTTCTGAGTGTTTGGGACTCTGGACTCTGAGAGCCATGTTCACATTGCACGATAATCCAGGACCCCTTCTCCTTGATGTTTCCAGCAAGCTTCTCTCCTCCTTATCCTTAAGTCATCTGCCTAGGGAAGGAGTTCCACTGTTTCTTTCCTTCTCTGTCTTCTATAGCTCGAATTTAAATTGTACAATTATTTTCAGGTCATTTCCTGATATTCCAATAAGCTTATGAATGTAAGAAAAACAATACCAGTGAAAGAAAGTCCCAGAAGCTGAAGGAAATTATAACAAGTTCAAAAGTAACCAATTTTGTTTTCTAGGGAAATGAGTATGGTTCTATGCCTCTATTCCCCAGAAGCCATTAGACCTATTTTCCCCTGTTTTATCTTTGATCAGTTCTATCCCTGCCTATGAGTCTTACTATTCTTAAGAAAACCTAAATGGATTTCATCAGAGGCAGCATGACTTGAATAAGCAAAGAATTTGGAATCTCTCAGATTGTAGTTAAACAACTCTCTCTTGCTAACTCTGGACTCATAGGAAGCTACTTACATCTCAGAGCCTAAGTTTCCTCTTCTAAATTTTTGAATGATCAAAATGACTCCCCTAAAGGATGAAGACTAAGCAGATCACATGCATGGAAAACTAGTGGATATAGTCATGTCTACTTCCCACTAATGATTTTAGGAAAGAACAGTGGACATGAAATTGTGAGGAATTAAATGCTCCCAAGTTAAAAATCTTAAGATTTATTTGTCAAAAAATTTAAGCGCAATAGTCTTTGACATTGGTTTTCTCTAGGCTTTCAAACAAAATAGGAACACATTGCGTATTCATATATGTTTTAGCATTTTCTTTCTTATCAGGCTATTTGTAAAATTCTAATTAGTTCTTTTTTTAAAAAAATAGTATCTCCTTATGGAAATTTAATTATGACAATTAGAAATGTAGACTTTTGAAATCTAAGAGATTTCTAACGTGTTAGTTAATATAGCAAATTATTCCTTGCATAATGTCATTTTTCTCTGTGTACCACCCACATTAAAATATCTAGAATGAGAAAACAGAGAAGCAATCTAATTTATAACAGACAGAAAGTCTAGTTCTTAAGCAAAAATAAAAGATACAAACATCTTATAGTTTCATTACAAAAACAGAAAACAATAAAAAATTCAGAAATGAGAGGGAGAAATTAATCACAGATGTGTAAAATTTTGAAAAAATCAGAAAACATGATGTAAAACTCTTCTGATATAAAAATTTCAATGACATTCATATTAGTTTAACATAAGTTATCAAATATGACTCAAGAAGTTTCAGAAAAATTGAACATAAAATAAACTAAGAGGAATGAATGATGTTGAGAGGAGACTCTCTGCAAGCAACTGTCACTATCATCTCCAGTGTCAATGAACATAAAATTCTTACGTTGAATTTGTTAATCATAGGAACAGATATCTCTAGTTTAATTTTTTTGAAATTATAATAAAGGCTGAAAACATTTAGAATTCATTCTGTGAGGCTCATTCATGAAAATAAGTAGACCTGCAAAGGAAAAATACTCAGAAGTAAATAAACAAGTCAATCTGTGCAGAAAATAATCCACCATGTTGAGAGAGGATGGTAAAGATGGCTCAATATTAGAAAATTGCTACTGTCTCAACTGATTGCTACTGAAAGCCTAAGTGCTTTCACTAAGAAGTTCAAAAACAATCAGAACAGAATGATCTCACCACAAAAGCCACCAAGTTGACCAACCCACATGTAGTTTGAGCCCAGTTCTCTCCTATTATCCTAGGGGAAGCCTCCTTGCCTCTATCTTTTCCATTCCTACTTGATTTTTTATCTCATTGCCTAATCAAGGATTTTGATTCTGCACATGATCCTTTTGTCTCCTGAATCTTACCTGTGTGCTCCATGGGATTATTTCAAGCAGCACAAACTTACTGAAACAGCTCCCAGTTTTACTAAGGTCTCCCTAAGGCTCTTAATTCTTCCTTACTATGACATTATTTGTCTGCCTTCCTTATTGCAGTGTTCTTGAAACATATACCTATAGTATCATGTCATGTCTGCTCCCCAATAATGATTTTAAGAAAGAATAGCAGACATTAAATTATGAGGAAATAAATGCTCCAAGTTAAAAATATTAAGATTTCTTTGTCAAAAAACCTAAGTAAAATAGTCTCTGACACTACTTTTTTCTAGGCTTTCAAACAAAATAGGATCACTTTGTCTCCTCATATGTTTTTTAGCATTTTCTTTCCTACCAGGCTATTTCTAAAAGTCTAATTAGTTCTCTTTTTTCAAAAATAGTTAGTGCCTGCTTGTATGTTGTGTATACTGGTAGATATTTAAAATAGAAATTTAATTATAACAATTAGAAATGCAGGCTTTTGAAATCTAACAGCTTAGGAACGTGTTGGTTAATATAGGGAAATATTGCTCACATAATATCAATCTTTGTTTGTGTACCACCCAAATTAAAATATCTAGAATTAGAAAACAGAGACACAATCTAATTTATAACAGATGGAAGGTCTAGTTCTTAAGTGAAAATAAAAGATACATACATTATGTAATTTTATTAAGTAAAAAAGAAAAAAATACAAACTTCAAAAATGAGACGGAGAAATTAATCATAGAAGTGTAAAATTTTGAAAAAAATAACAGATGTAAAACTCTTCTGATATAAAAATGTCAATGACATTAATATTACTTTAACATAAGTTATCAAATATGACTCAAGAATTGTCAGAAAAATTGAATATAAAATCCTAAAAGAAATGAATGATGTTGATATAGGAAACTCTCTGCAAGCAACTGTCACTGTCATCTCCAATGTCAATGAACACAGAAAATTCTTTTGCTGCATTTGTTAATCACTATGAGCAGATAATTCTAGTTTAAATTTTTCTAAATTATAAAAAAGGTAACATTCCTTCAGAATTCGTTCTGTGAGGCTCATCAATGAAAATAAGTAGACCTGCAAAGGAAAAATACTCAGAAGTAAATAAACAAGTCAATGCTGTGCGGAAAATAATCCACCATGTTGAAAGAGGATGGTGAGAATGGCTCAATATTAGAAAACTGCCACAGTCTCCTCTGATAGCCTAAGTGCTTTCACTAAGAAATTCAAAAAGAATCAGAACAGAATGATATTACCACAATAGCTACCAAGTTGACCAACCCACATCCAGCTGGAGCCCAGTTCTCTCCTATCATCCTAGGTGAAGCCTCCTTGACTCTATCTTTTCCCTTCCTACTTGATTTTATATCACATTGCGGAATCAAGGATTTTGATTCTGCACATATCCTTTTGTCTCCTGAATCTTACCTGTATGCTCCATGGGATTATTTCAATCAGCACAAGCCTGCTGAAGCAACTCCCATTTTTACAAAGGTCTTCCTAAAATTCTTAATATTTGTTTACTATCACATTATTTGCCTGCTATTCTTATTGCAAAGTTCTTGAAATATATATTGACGGTATTTCCTCCAAGTTTCCTCACCTCCAAGTTTTCTTCCACATTCATTATAGAGCCTTTCATTCTTTGCCCTCCAATTGTGTGACGGTCATCTTTGACCTTCATTCCAGTCTATTCAGGAATCCATTTTCAGTCTTGCATCTTATTTGACCTCTGAGCAATATATCACTCTTGAGCATATCTTTCTTCCTGGAACACTTTATCAACATCTCCAGGGATCTCTCAGTATCTCCAAGGGTTTCTTCTGCCTCTGCTGCTTCCGTCCTGTAGCTACAAGTTTATTGTCTTTCAACTCTGTTTCACCTTGGTAAATAGCATCTATATTCATCTGTGTGATTTTGCCAACTACAAGACATTCTTGACTCTTCCTCATACATCACATTACATCAGATCAAACAGACTATGCTATGTTAAAGTTCAACCTTCAAAATACATTTCTATCGCAGCCATTTTTATCACAATCATCACTATCTGCCCATCTAAGCAAGCCTCATTTCTACCTTACCCCAAATTGCAAGTCTATTTTTTTCTCAAGAGTCAATTCCTCACTGTAACTACTTAATAATCATATTACACAAATATGTTTTTTAGTTCGTGTCCTCCTTTATGTATTTATTTATTTATTTGAGATGGAGTCTCACTCTGTCACCCAGGCTAGATGTGTTGGCACGATCTCGGCTCACTGCAACTTGTGCCTCCTGGATTCAAGTGATTCTCCTGCCTTAGCCTCCCAAGTAGCTGGGATGATAGGCCTGTGCCACCACACCAAGATAATTTTTGTATTTTTAACAGAGACAGGTTTCACCGTATTAGTCAGGCTGGTCTTGAACACCTAAACTCAGGTGATACAACCACCTCGGCCTCCCAAAGTGCTGGCATTATAGGCATAAGCCACTGCGCCTGGCCCCCTCTCTTACACCATAAGAACAAAATCCTAATTTTGAATGTGGCCAAGTTCCTTTGGGTGGAGCCCTACCAGTCTCTGAACTAATTTACTGCTCTGTACCTAATTGATCCAGCTATGGCCACATGGCCACACTGGTCTTCCTTGTTGTTGTCTCGTTGTCCTCCTCCTCCTCCTCCTCCTCCTTCTCCTCCTCCCCCTCCTCCTCCTCCTCCTTCAGGCTTTTTAATTGGTTCAGCTTACATGATTCTAACTGAAAAATTAATGTTGAGCAAATTTTTCACTCTGTGGATGCCCGAACTGTGGCAACAAGACCAGCTACAGAAAAGAGCAGAGGTTTCCCTGAAAATTTAAATAAGGGGGATAAAGATCCTGAAGCATTTCTTCAAAGATCTGTGGCAGTAGATATAACATGGCTTTATCAGTACAATCCTGAAACAAAGCACAATCAAAGCAATGGCGATCAAACAGTGGAAGTGGTCCAGTCAAAGGAAGAGCGGGTGAGGAAAGTGCAAAGGTAATGGCAAGAGTTTATTGGGAAGCTCAAGGCATTTTGCTTGTTGACTTTCTGGAGGGCCAAAGAATGACAACATCTGCTTATTCTGAGACTATTTTGAGAGAGCCAAAACTTTAGTAGACAAATGCCTGGGAAAGCTTCTGTAGAGTACTTCACCATGACAGTGCTCCCGTTCATTTTTGTCATCAAACAGGGCAATTGGTGAGAGTTCTGATAGCAAATCATTAGACATCCACATTGCATCCTAATTTAGATCCTTTGGATGCTTTTTGTTTTGTAATCTTATAACATCTGTAAGGACGCTTATTATTTTTCAGTTAATAATGTAAAAAAGGCATATCAATAGCTGGTATGTTGAACAAAATGTATGACAATTTCCTTTAAGCTGTTAATTAATGTGTAGAATAGAGAAATGGTTGAAAACTGAGTATTTGATGGTAGAATTGAAACAAACTTACCAAATGACACTTTTATGTTTGCTTTATTCCACAGATAACAGGAGGTAGAAGGATTAAAGATCTCCCATCCCTGTTGTAGATCTTTGGGGAGAACTAAAATTCAAATATTTATTCAACTGACTTTTGAACAATGTCTGCACTGCTTGAATATAAAATTAAATGTGTCTTGCTTACTTGCATGAAGACACTTATTCCATATCTCTCTATCACTTCCTTTCCTCTCCTCTGATCTCAGTTCCTTTAAGGATTTGAACAAGGCCTGAGTTATCCCTGGGTCAAGTGAGACAAAAGGTCTTACAAACCCTTCCCAAAAATATTGTAAACCATCAAGGATGGTAGAGATTAAAATTGCTTATATGTGCTCAAATCGCTATTCTACTTGGCTCTGTGGGAATTGGGGAAGGAGCGCTGGGGGATATAGCATGGAGCCACTGTGATAGGTGAGTGGAAGAAAAGTAAGAGACTGCAAGGCTTTAGACTCCCTCGACACTGGGAGATGCACTGTAGAAAGGGAAACCCTGGAGCATGAAGTCAAGTAAAAAGAAAATCTTTTTTGTTGTTCTAGTCTTTTTTTTTTTTTTTTTTTTTTTGACTTTGGCTTATTCTTTCTATTAGGCTGGAGTACAGAGACACAATCATGGCTCACTTTAGCCTCAATTTCCCAGGTTCAAGCAATCGTCCCAGCTCATCCTCCCAATACACTGGGACTACAGGCACAAACCACAAAGCCAGGATCCTTTTGTAATTTTTTGTAAAGACTGGGACTCACTCTGTTGCCCAAACTGATCTCTAATTCCTGGTGTCAAGGAATCCTCCCATGTCTGCCTTCCAAAGTAGTGGGATTACAGGTGCGAGCCATTGCACCGGGCCTGTAGTCATAGTTTTTACCCCAACCTCATTATCCTGCACTCTGTACATCTCCCATCAGAAGACAGCAGGCATACCTGGATACTATAATAGACTCTAATTAAGCCGGTGTTAAACTCTGGTGTTTTTGTAGGGAAAAAAGGATAAAGAAATGCTCAAGTTCAGTCAAGGGTTGAGCAAATGGGCACAAAAGAGAAAAAAAGATTTAGTGGATAGGGTGCACAAAAGAAAAATAAAGATTTTGTGAAGAGGATGCTGGGGACCCATGCAGTACACACTATGTATGGTTTGATGTTAAATATACCTACAGCTTTATCTCATTACGAGTCATAGAGAATCATGCAGGCAGAAGCTCCAAGTAGAAAAATGTAAGTGGTACAAACTGCCCTGCCATCTGAACCAGCGGGTGGATCTCAATGAAGCATGAGTGCCTCTACCCTCCGATATCCAAAATTTGCCTCGTTGAAATTTTTGTGTATTTTAAACAGAGAAAATACTGTGTGTGGGGTAAAATAGAAAATTATTCAACACGCTTTACAAAATCAGAAACAATCGACCAATTTCCAAGGAGTTAAACCATCAATATATGACAACCTTGAAAAGATTTGGATATTGAAATGATGAGACTTTCAATCACATTGAAGCAGTTGTTATAGCCTTCCATTTTAGGTCAGTGTGTACACTCTCAAAATAAATGGAAAAAAACATTCCCAGCAGGTAAAAGGAACTGTATAGTATAATGACATAGAAATTTTGATACTGGGGTATGTAACATATAAAATTAAATAAAATGTTATTGGGTGTGATCAGTAACAGAAATGATGGAGGAAAGGGTCAATATTCTTCAGGCTTGATTAATAGCAATGATATACTCTGATAAACACAGGGTGAAATTTACATACTATTACAAACATGAAAGGCTATAGCAAATAATGTGGTAATGATGAAGTCTGAGCTTCAGAAGGGAAGAACAATGAGAATGTTACTGAAAGAGAACTCAAAGATATAATAGCTGAAAATTCTCCAAAACTGCAATGGGCATAAACCTACAGATACAAAAAGCTGGGCAATTGCAAACCAGAATATACCTAAGAAAATCCATGCAAGAGAGACTGTAGTCAAATTTCTGAAAACTAAAACAAATGTTTTGAAAGCAGCAAGAAAGAAATTGAGATAGAAAGCCCCTAAGGGAAAAATTCTAAACATACATGCATGTGACCACCCCCCCGGGCTTACACAAACAACTTATCTAGAAAACCCCTAGCCCTTTGAGGTTGCAACATACATGCATGTGACCACCCCCCGGGCTTACACAAACAACTTATCTAGAAAACCCCTAGCCCTTTGAGGTTGCAACATACATGCATGTGACCACCCCCCCGGGCTTACACAAACAACTTATCTGGAAAACCCCCAGCCGTTTGAGGTTGCGAAAAAGGCGGGAACCAGCCAGAAACTGCCGAATGTTCAACTTTAAATGTTAACCAATAATAAGCTTGTAACTACTGTTTCTCTGTGACTTGTTTGTACCTCGCTATAAAAGAAACCCTAAAACAGCAGCCGGGGCCTCTCTCTTTACCTGCCATTGTATAAAGCGGAGAGGTCCAGGTTTGAACTCGTAATAAAGCGACCCCGGCTATTTGGCTTTGACTCTGGACTCTGGTGGTCACTTACTGGGGTCTCGCAACTTCGGGCACAACAAAATGACACCATAGCTAGAAGAATACACAATATGAATAACAATGGTGTTATTACCAGAGAGCAGAATAACCAGAAGAATGTAACTGAAATATTTAAAGTGCTGAAAGAAAAAAAGTATCAACCAGATATTTATGTCCAATAAAACTACTTATCAATAATAAAAAGAAAATCCAGGCATTCTTGGAAGACAGAAAAGAAAAAAAGTCTAAGAGAATTTCTTTCCAACAAACCTATCACATAAAATGGTTCTATGAAGGTCACTAATCATAAAAGAAAAGATAGAAGAGAACATTTTGGAACGTCAGTAATGAATAACCACAACAATGACAATAAACCAAAAATAAAAACTGGTAATATAAAGTAGGTAAATACAAAATATCTTTCTATCCTTCTTGAGTTTTCTGCATGAGTTTCAAATGGCTAAAATGGCCATTGCTAGCTTTCTAGCATTAAAGATGGAAGAGGACTACGGAATGTGGCAAGATTTTTCTCTGGAGCCTGCAGAAAGGAACTCAACCTTGAGACATGGATTTAACCCATTGAGACCCAGTTCAGATTTCTCAGCTGCAAAATTGGAAGACAATAAATTATGTCAAAGCAAAAATGACAACACTTACTGTGAGGTTAAATGCATGTAGAGCTATGTTTAATATGATTCTATTACAAACAGGAGTGGTTAAGAAGACAAAGAAGCAACTTTTCCATATTTCACCTAATAGGGTAAAATGCGCACACCACTAGATTGTGAAAAACTATGTTTTCATGGCTACATAACACAGAGCAACCACTAACAATGCTATATAGAGAGTCATGCAAAAAATTTACAGATCAAGTAAAATGGAATCAAAAACATTTTAAGGCATCCATAGGAGATTGGGAAAAAGAAAACCATCAAAAGTAGTATAAATATGAAAAAACACAAATGGCTTAGAAATACCAACAATTACATTAAATGGAAATGGTTATTAAAAGTAGATTTCTGCCGTTTCAGTTTCTGATACTACTTATCAGATCTTATACTACTGCATAGATATATACTTTGAGGTATAAATATTTGCATTACATCTAATTTTATATGAATTCATTTGCACCCTCATGTGACTATCTGGAAGAAGCCTGGGTAACTCTCTCCACCCTGCACTGAACCAAACCAGGTCTAGGAGAGTAAGATGCCCATCCAGTGTGTGCTATGAAGGATAATGACCTCCCAGAGACACACACTTCCTCATTCCCAGAACCAGTGAATATGTTAATTTACATGACAAAGGGGGATTACATTTGCTAATCAGTTGACCTGAATGTCGAGAGATTTTCCTGGATTACCTAGGTGGACCCAATGTAGTCACATGGTCCTTAAATGTGGAAGAAAGAGGTATTTTATTCTTCCCTAGAAACTCTAGCATGAAACTTAGCTTTTCCATATGGTTGTAAGACAGTGTGACTCACTTCTGAATTTTAAGTTACAAAGTCACTTACTTTGTGGTAACGTGTTATTGCAGCATAGGAAAACTAATAAACTTTCCACAGACTCATTTCATGTTTTTGATGGCCCTGTAAAGTGTTAATGAGAGTTCGTAAAGTATCAGGGACCAATAAAATTATCATGCTTATTAACACAAGGCAGCTAAGTGACATATTCCCTGACAAAATAAAAACAACTCTCAAAATTCAATTCCAATGAACAATTATTGAGTCCCTATTAAATGGGGAACAGCTAAAAAATGTTTCTCCCCAATGCTTTTTCAATTCCCTCCACTCAGCCAGGATCAATGCCTCAGCTAGGCACATCCGGTGCTTCTCTACATTTCTACAATTCCTCAATCTCCTAGAGTTTAGTGGTGGCTTTGTTTTATTTCTTAATTAAATTATTTTGCATATATTTCGTTCTTCACTATGTCCTGTGCTCATGTGGTGGCCTTGTTCCAAAGCTCAAATAAAATGGAATCAAACTTTTGAAATGCTACCCTACATCAGTATCTGTAGGATTCTCACTTCCTTCTTAGAAAGTGATGGATACAAGGCAGATACTCATGGCTAGTAAAATAGTTGCTTCAGTGAGAACACATGGACACAGAGAAGGGAACAACACACACTGGGGTCTCTGGGGGAGTGTAGGGGTATGGACAGCACCAGGATGAATAGCTAATGCATGCAGAGCTTGATACCTTGGTGATGGGCTGACAGGTGCAGCAAACCACCATGACACAGGTTTACCTATGTAACAAACTGGCACATGCTGCACATGTACAGTGAAACTTAAAATAAAATTAAATTAAGAATAGTTGCTTCACCTTCTTAACAACAAGAACAGCAACAGGGAGAAAAAAGATTGTCTTTAACATCTATATTCGATTTTATAGCTGATATTAACATCTGGTGAGATTGAAGTTTTGAATTCTTTTTTGAAGGATTAAAATTCACATTGAAAATGGTGTGAAATCTCTAGTAACGTATGAGGGTTGAAAAGGATGAAAATCACAAACAGGTGCTGAAATGGACTCTGTTGCCTGTGGAGTAGCTGGGTTGATCGGCAATTAAGAAACAGTTTGATTCACTTGCAGTAAGATTCATTCACCCTGTGTCTAAGCATTCTGCTATCTATCTCCAGTAGGATTAGTAAATGCAGAATTCCCCTGAGTCTGTGAAAATAAATTCCTCCTTTTCTTAACTACCAAGGTGTTCTGCCATGGCTGATATCCTGCCAATGGAAATGGAGTGCAGATACACTCTCTGAGAAGGATTTGGTTAAAGGCTTGGTCTGCTCACAGTCAGAACTTCCTAAGAGTAGCAGGTGAACTGGACCTGTCCTCATAAGTTAGTACCATATTCTCTCTTCTCCCCAAGTGTGGACTCAGCTATGTGAACATGATGACTGGGTAAGAAGGGTACAAAATGGGGGCAGAATTTCAGAGTTCTACTTATTAAATCTGTCCTGGAATGTCTCCCAAGACAAACCAAAAGACCAAGGATAAAGAAACCTACAAAAATAACTGGTTGTACCCGGTATTCCAGTCATGGGCTCTTCAGAATAAACAGTAGTGACATGTATGAGAAGTCAGAGAATAAATTTCTTTTTTAAAGGGTAAAACCTCCTAGGAAATTGCTCTTCACTTTAAAAATCAAAGAACCTCCCTGTGTTGATATGTGTCACAGTCAGCATCATCTCTAAAAAGGAAGGTGTGAAAACAGGTGGGGCCAGGACACTAGCAAAAAGGACCAGATTAATTTGGGCCATGAAGCTGCTGCTTTTTTGTTTATTCAAACATGAGAATTTCTCTAACGACCCCGTGGATTATAAAGGAAAAAAGACATAAGCTAACATTTAATATCTATTCTATACTGAGAAGTGAGAATCCTACAGATACTGATGTAGGGTAGCATTTCAAAGGGAGTATGCTCTGCCAAGTAAAAACTAGTGGATTAGCAAAAATTTAAAGTCATACAAGCAGCCTCACTTTAATAGGACCTTTGAACATCAATACAGAATAATTTCTGGATTCTCCCATCTATTATACAACCTGCAATCCCACCGTGCATTTAGACCAGTGCTGGAATATAGTTAGCTCTTATCTGTAGATATAAGAATCAGATTATTTAGAAACTGACTTCTGTAGGAATTTCCAAGTCTTCTTTTCAGAAAAAATCTCAGATATCCCCCAAACTACTGAAGTTTGTGTTGGGGGATGACCATTTGGGAAAGTGGAAGACAGAAAAAAAAATAAAGGCTTAAGTTTAAAAAGTGGGTAGAAATAGGGCCAATGCTAGTTCATGAAACTTGTTAATACCTTTTTCTTGTGTTTAGAATAAATAGAGTCTTGGAAGGGGTCTATGCAGAAGGAGGACCTCAGAGTTCAAGCTTTATTTGTTTCATGGACCATTTACATCTGACAAAAAGCAACATGTCAATCTTGATTGGATGCTCGTTTAAATAAGCCTTCAACTGTTCAACAAAATGTAAGAAAGACGTGTTTCAGATAATCAGGGAAACCTGAGTATAGATTAGCTTTAGCTAAAAAATAAAGTTAGAGAAAAATGAAAGATACATTCAAACTCTTTATGTATTTTATTATAATACTGTGTTTCTATGTCTGCTGACTAAAAAGCATAAAAGTTGTTGTTTGTTTGTTTGTTTGTTTGTTTTTAGAAGGAGTGTTGCTCTTTTTCCAAGGCTGGAGTGCAGTGGAGCAGTGTTGGCTCACTGCAAACTCTCCCTCTTTGGTTCAAGCCATTCTCCTACCTCAGTCTCCCAAGTAGCTGGGATTACAGGCATGCACCACAACATACAGCTAGTTTTTGTATTTTTAGTAGAGATGAGGTTTCGCCATGTTAGCCAGGCTGGCCTCGAACTCCTGACCTCAAGTGATCCGCCCGCCTCAACCTCCTAAGTTGCTGAGATTACAGGCATGAGGCACCAAGCCCCACCACGATTTTCTTACAATACAGAGAGATTTGTTTTGGTGGTTCTAAAGATGGATAAGTAATAGACTTGAAACCATGTACATTTGTTATAGAAAACTATATTTGTCAGCTTATTAAAATATAAAATATTATTTGTCAATTAAAATTGTTTCTAGGGTTGCAAAGACAGGTTCAGTTTACTCAATAAACTTGTGGAAATAGCCATTTGATTAAGAACTCATGGTCAGGTTATTTTTATGCAGCCAATGAAGAAAAGATAGCAAATGCTTCTGTTGAAATTAGGAACGTAGATAATAACAATCTGCCCTGCAAAGTAACTTAAATAAATGTAAAATGAAAGAGAAAACAAATAAACAAAAGGTCTATTTGTAGACTCTGTTTTAAACTGTGGTAGGAGTGTGTTTCTTTATCCTTAGGGTGTTGAAATGCACAGTGCATTGAACACATGGACTGATTTCTGCTCTTCCCAATGTCCCAATAAACTTGCGATGAAGAAGCAAAAAAGAAATTAATACCCAAGAACAAGGAAAATGAAAGAGAAATTACATTAAACTACAAATTTAGATAAAATTGTGGAATTGGAATGATGAATTGAAAATTAACAGAGTTTATGAATCAGCAAAACCAAACCCAGACAGGAAGAGAGAACAGTGGTGCAATCAATGTACACGGGAATACCTGGAAAATTGGCTCTATTTTAATGCTGTATTTTCCTATCTGGAAATTTACATGTATTCAGATTGACAAATTAAACTGTGATGCAGTGTATAATCTGCATCAAAGTTTGATCATTCTTCAACTGAATCCTGTGCAGTTCTTGTTATTTGATGCTAGGAATTTAAACCGTTTTAATAAATAAGGTAATTCTCGCTCGCTCTCTTTTACTCTCCCCCACCTCCCACCTCCTTCGAATTTCGTAACTATGCTGATACCTATAAAATGTACGGCCTCGTGAAAGTCACCCAATCATATTAAGATACTATTTTTTCCTCTGAAAAGTTATCATCAATGCAAAAAACTCCTCAAAACTATTGTAAGGACTAAAAGGACTAAGGCATCTGAAATATTGCCATGATCAGTAGAAAAGAATGATAAATGAATTTTTTCATATGTAGTTATGCATGTAAAGAAATAATATGATACAGATAGTGATTCAATCACTGAAAAAAACTTGGTTTTTCCAAATTTTGGGGGGACAATTAGGTATGCAATCATTTTAAAAACAGATTTTAGATCTCTGTTTCACAGCATGGGCTTCCTCAAAGCCTGCGGCAGATTCTATAAAGAACGAGTTGGAGTTGCATGGCATTTTTATGATATAGACTCAAAAGTCACAAAGCATCACTTCTGACATACGCTATTGGTCATGGCAGGGGTTCAATCCGGTGAAGTCACACCTCACCCCTTCAAGAGAGGATGTCAAAGTCCCACTGTAGGAAGAAAACGTTAAATGAAGGATACTGTTTGACTATCCTTGGAAAATGCAATGTGCCACACCTCCCAATTTCCACAATGCTAAATATGCACAAATGTTTATTTTGAAATCAAAAAATATGGTAATGATTTATGCTTCTTTTCTTTTCTTTCTTTCTTTTTTTCTGGACGGACAATTTCGCTCTGTCGCCCAGGCTGGAGTGCAGTGACCCAGGCTGCAGGGCAGTGAGGCGCAATCTTGGCTCACTGCAAGCTCCACCTCCCGGGTTCACGCCATTCTTCTGCTTCAGCCTCCTGAGCAGCTGGGACTACAGGCTTCTGCCACCACGCCCAGCTATTTTTTTTCGACTTTTTAATAGAGACGGGGTTTCACCGTGTTGGCCAGGATGATCTTGATTTCCTGACCTCGTGATCCGCCCGTCTCGGCCTCCCAAAGTGCTGGGATTACAGGCGTGAGCCACCGCGCCCGGCCAATTTATGGTTCTTAAGCAGGAGGGGAAACATTGCTTTGTTAGAGAAAATGTACAGAATGGTGTTTTTTAAAAAGCGAGTCATTGATTAATCACTGTAACAAAATCTTCCTTTTAAATATATCAGCTTACTTTCTTTGTAAATCTTCATTAAAATGTGGGGGACATAGATATTGCTTTGTGTTTATATGATTGTGATTATATTTCTCTATGAACTGAAAGGAAGTGTAACTGAAAGATTCAGGACACCCCTTGACATTGTTGAGCTGAAGCAAGCTGGGGCTATGGACACTTGATTTTAGGCTGATTAGTGCTGCCTCCTTCTACAGCCCCAACCACTGAGGAAGGAACACCAGCTCTGGGGCCAGGACACAGGAGACATTCTCATGCAAAAGACTGAAAGCTGTGCAAGTGGTATACAAATTAATCCTTTTATAGACAACTCTGTGACCAGTCTTCCTCTTGGATTTCTAAAATTTGACGTTCCCTGTGATTAGAAGAATCCAAGATAAGTCCAATTAAAAGGGCATCCACAAATTTTGCCAATGCCAATATGCCCCCGCAGAAAAAGGCACATAGTATGCATTAAGAAAACACATGCAGGATCTACACTGACAGGGTTTCAGAAATTAGAACGAAAAGGGATTAATCTGTATGAGTATCTTTATATGAAAGCAATGGGGAGAGCACAATACTAGAAACTTTGTGTGTTTATGATTTAAAACGAACCTATTCATTCAGAAAAAAAATTTTTTCTCATCTCACCTGTGAAAGTCTTAGGACAATATAACCTTACAAATCTTCTAATTGAAACTTGTGTTTGTCCTCTGGACCTCATTCCATCTCACTTTCTAGTGAAGAGCAAGTCACCAGTGGAGCACAGTAAGCAAGAACTCAGCTCTGAGGACTGACGGCCTCCCAGTCCACTTGCTACCTTTATACGAACTCTAAGCGTGCACCTAACTCATCTCATCTAGAAAATTAAGAAAATAATAATAATCATGTTTCCATAAAATGGTTCTGAAGGTTAAATGGCCTATAGTAAATGCTTAATAAATATTCCCTATTATAACCAATTTGGCTATGTAGGTGGAAAGAATATAAATACATTAAAATAATTGTATTTATTTATGAAGCATCAATATCAAAATAAAATATAATCATCATCATAATAGTGTAACCAAAATATTTAGACAAGTCAAAGCAAAGTTGAATTCTCAAAAACAAGCTTGTTGATTTGCTAACTGTATTATTAGAATGGTTAGTTGATGCAATTTGAATACAATAATTCTTCCTATTCACATGAACTCCTCCCAGACCACAAGGACTAAATGCAACTCACTCTTTCAAAGTAGCAGTTTATCTGCTGTCATTTTCATCTTTCCGCAGAAGTCAGTCTTTAGTGTTCCAGGCAAACTGGTACATGGTAAAGTTGAAGATTCTGCCTTCTGTCTTATTCAGAGAGCTTCCTAGTCTTGAAGAAAGACAGAGACACGTGGGTATGAGAGGGCGGAGGCATGAAATTTATATCTTATCACAAGTGCAAAAGGAAGACACAAGAGCATTTAAAGCAAAAGGGTATTATGATCTAATTTCTACTTTTAAAAGATCACTTTGACTGTTGAGAGAAAAACTGATATGGAATGTGCCAGGAAAAGAACGTTACCAAACCAGCGAGGGGGCTGTTAAAGTCCATCAGAAGAGAGCGATCTGGGCTGAATAGTTGCCTTCTAGTAAAGATTATGCAAATGGTCATATTTGGTATGCATTTCGAAAGTGAAGGCAATTGACCCACTAATGGGCAGTGCCTGGAAGGAGTGAGGATTTTTGAACGACTGGGTGAACACCTGCCAGTGACTAAGAGCAGATTGGGAAGTGTTATGGGCTGAATTTTGTTTCTGACAAATTTTGTATGAAAATTGAACCATCAGGATCTCAAAATATGAACATCTGTATTAGAAGGCAAGTGGATTGCTGTGGGCCTCTACTTACCTGCAGGTGCCCAAGATCCTGCTGTGATCTTGTCTCTCTCTTTAAGCCACCCTCACTCTCAGACAGTGTCCCTTTTGGCTCTTCCATCACCTCTGTTTTTGTTATGCCTGGTGAATGCGTAGCTGATATTTACTCTTTCCTGATACTCTGGTCACTTTTACTCATTGTCGATTTTGAAGAAGGTCAGGGAAAAGGCCTGAGCTGAGTGATAATCGGAGGCATCACCTTTTCTCTTTCTATACTCTCCAGCCAAGGTGCAGTCTGTCTTGCACCAGAACTTCAGCTTCCTCAGTTGCAGAGAATATGAGGCAATGTTTCCCTAGCACTTCCCTTTGTTCTTTGCTGACCTTCTTCTTATACCTGATGGTCTACTTCAAGCTTCCTAGGCAGGACTGCTCATCTTCAGTTCTTACGTAAAGCAATGTCTGGTGAAACCAGAGGCCATAATTCCGGTACCACAGTGGGACCTGCTAGGTTCAAGCAACTACTCTCCACCTGAGATAAAACTCATAAAGCCCAATTAGAACTGACCCACTTCCCACAGAGCCAGAGAAGAATTGCCAATTAATAATATATTCCCTCTTCAAATATGTCTCTAATTATGCCAGGAAAAATACAAATCTGCCCGATCCCCTTGGAAGGACATACTTATCTGTAGCAAAGTCTATTGTATTAGGAAACCTTCCTGTACTACTGTCTGCAACCTTTCAGAAAGGCCAGACCAGACCCTCATATGCATAGCCCAGGATCCACCTGTCCACACCTGTCATGGGGCCTGTCTTTAGGAATTCAGGTCACATGGGCCCCCAGCTATGCTTGCAAGCAAGCTATCCTGAAATTATCCCTAACTGTGCACAAAACTGAACAATGACAGAAAACCTACACAAGGTCTGAAATGGTAAGTGGCACCTGGTGATACTGACTAACCTGTATCTTTCAAGAATTGATGGCGAGGGAATTATTAGGTTTAACAGAAGAATCAGTGGCTGAAAAAAAGAGGGATCAATGTAGGACCCTGATGATTTTTTGGAAACACAACACTTTATGATAAAATTATACAGACTCAAATGAAACAAATGTCATGAGGAGTACCATACATCATTCCTTAGAAGGTAAAATAAAGGACATCTTCCAAAATTCACTGGGCGGGGGGCGGGGGGGAGAAACAGATATAAGAAGAAAAATACACATATTGAGGTTGACTCAGCCTATGAAATATCAAGTACCAGAAAGAGAGTGAGGAGGAATGGGTATCAGAATGTTGTAGAAAAAAAAAAAATCCTCTATGTGGAAGAACAACCTGAGAAAACGGGCAACATAAATATTGGCTAAAAACCAGAAGACCAATGCAATGAAAGAGACCATTTGTTGGGAGTATGTCATTATCTTACTGCTATGTATAATTGTGGCCACTTAATTAGGAGTGGAAGAGAGTCAAAGTATTTCCTAGAAGAAATAAAGTGGAATTTGAATTTTATAGAACATTCCAGAGAAAGGGGAGAGCATGAAGGAAGTCTTAGTGACGTGAGATTGCATGGCTCACTCGAGGAGCTGTGTATTCAGTTTGTTGAGGTGTATTCAGTTTGTCCAGTGGTTTCTGTGTTCAGTTTTGCTTTAATAACCCCTAAACATACTTTTATACAAATACAAATTTTTTAAAAAATACATTTTTTATACAAATACAAAATTTTAGCCTTCCTGTGTTGCACAACTCCAAGCCTTCCCTGAATGGAGTGAGATCCACAGAAGCTTGGATAATTTTGTTAGCCTGAGCAGGCTGCAGGGCAGCTTTCTGTCATCTATGTGTGCCCTGGAGTGTGCTGCCTTCACACATCTCACAGATAAGCAGAGACTGACCTCTATCACATCAAAATTTTTACTAAATGTGAAACTATCTGTAAACACACATCATAAGAAGTAGAAGCAGGCTATAATCAGATCCAGAGATCTTGACCATGTGCACTGTTGGCTGTAGGATTACTGCCCACACACACGTACACAGAAATGAAAAGCATGGTGGAAAATCAAAGAACAGTCTTACTAAACAAACTGAAAATCAAATAATGTCTAAAGTTCATTTCTGACACTGAGCTGATTGCTTGCACCCAGGTCCTTCAAAACCTTTGTTCAAGTCATAGTTTTACCTTTTAGAAATGAGACACAAACAACATCCTACCCAATGCTTCCTGCTGTGCTAAAGGCTTGAAGAGAAATAAGGGATACACTGGACCTGCAGTGAGCAAAGCAGAACCCAGTCTATTAAATGCTGATGTCCACCCAGTAGGGAGCTCAAAGGTGCCATTGTTCTGCTTGTCTGTATAAAGGGAACGTCCATGTTTCTCCTAGCACAAAATTGGGAGCAACTCCACAACCTCCTGCAAGATGCTGCTGATTCTGCTCTCAGTGGCCCTGCTGGCCTTGAGCTCAGCTCAGAGCTTAAATGAAGATAAGAAAAATTGGGAGATGATGCCATGACTCTGCTTGGGGCTTAGGAGCCTCACACTACAGAGGGGGATAGTGGAGGGAAGAGGGAAGGGTGAGAAAACAGATGGGAATGCAGAGTTCTCATGCCTAGGATCAGAAGACCTGTTGTGCCTGCATTTCACACCAAGGTCTTATAATTTATTTAATACACAGATAACACCTAATAAAGAGTTTCTACCAGAGGAATGACAGAGTAAGATTTGCATTTATAGAGACTTGGGACTGTGCTTTGAAGGATGCAGTGGAGAATGCAAGGCAGATTCAAGGAAGTGCAGCTGTGAAGATCCTATACTGATCTCAGTAGACAGGGATGATGGTGGTCTTGCTGTACAGTGGATCAGCATCAATGAAGGAGATAAACACACATCAGAGCTACTGCAGAGACAGAAAACTGGATAAAACACTCGTGTCTGTCTACATAGTGATATAGAATAATCAAAGTGAAATATTTTTGTTTTTCCCTCCCCCACATGTCATATTTCAATGTGCTGTGAGGTGTATGTGTAAGATTGTATCCAAGTGCTTATTCCTGGTTGAATCTATTGAGAAAATATGTGAATGTAAGCAATGTGTTTACAGAAGGAAGAGGGCAGAGAATCCCAAATATGACGTTCAAATACTCAAAGCAGTTTAACTAAATTAGCATTAAAGCTTGAGGCATCAGGGAGGACACAAAGGTGCTCTTCTATGTTGAGTTCATAGTTGATGCTCAGTGTAGTAACAACCCTGCTTCCCCAGACATCTTCCTCCTCTTCCAGCAGCTTCACAGACGGTGGCTGATGAGGTACCTTAGGGGATGCACACGGTGTGGTAAGAAGACCCCTTTCTCTGTAGAACAACAGTGAGCCCTGAAAGATTCACGAAATAACTTTTCTCTTCATCATAGGCATCTTTTCTAGATGTCATCAAGGATGACATTCCCTCCACAATATCAGGTGAATTCCAATTTATTCTCAATGAACTTTTTCTCTCTTTTTTTCTTGTGGATTTGATCAGTTCTCCAGTGTCTTCTTATCATCATTTTCTTCTCAGGAGTTGACTAATGATAGTGCCCCTAGAGATATAGGCAATCATCATGCAAACTTGATTCTGGGGAACGTGACCAAAGAATGTGACTTTTCATCATCCTTATAAGGATCAAGAGGAGTTCTGATCAGGAATCTGAGAGGCAGGTTCTGGGAGAGAGGGACTGTGTGATAAGGACAGAGAGGCATGAAAACAGGAAGATCTTCCAGCACTGAGCTCAGCTCTTCTGGTGTCAGCTCACACAGATGAGGGAGACTAACCAGAGTCCAGATGAGGAACCTCAGACACTACCTTTTGGAGGACTCCCACCTGAACCCCCGCTGATGATGAAAACCAGGATGATGATCTTCAGCAGGGACCACCCCCCACAAGGAGGCAGTCACCACCTTGGATCCCCACCTTCCCCTGAAAACCAGTGAAGACCATCCCCACAAGCAGGCAGCCACCACCATGGTCCTCTATCTCTTCCAGAAAAGGCACAAGGAGCATCTCAACCAGGATACCATCCCCATTGCCCTCCCCCACCTCCTCCTGGAAATCCCCAGGGACCACCTCCATCTTCCCAAAGGGCCAGACCACCAAGCCCTCCCCAGGGACAGCCTCCCCAGTAATCTAGGATTCAATGTCAGGTATTCCAGTTTGTTCTCCATCAAAGACTCCAACTACTACAGGTCTCCAGCTTTATTTTGCCAATGAATCAACTGAAAACCCCTTGATACTGCCTTGTCCAGGAACCCATTTCTAATTTGTATTCAGATACTCTGGGGCAGGGTGGCAAGATACTGTACTTTTCACAAACTTGTGAAGGTAATTATGATTTTGAGAATCACTGTCTTCGAATCACCTCTCTTAAATTGGTTTGGCAATGAGGACATGGAACCGTGTTCTTTCCTTGGTGCTTTGCCTTCTGTCCACACACTAAGACTCCCCATGTAAAGTTTTCACCTCACTGTTTGCTGAGTTGTGCCTCCCAACAGCTTCTCAAGTCCAGTATTCCTGCTAAATGGTCATTGGACTTTCAGCTGTTGAATGGTGTATCATTTTTAAATACTTACTTTTAAATTAGTACATAATTAAACTAACAAAAAAAATCTTACTGAACAGAAGTGTATGGAGCTAAATAGTAATAGCATAACTCATAGTTCCTCCTCTCTCCCCTTTTCCAAACCATCACTGTGTACCCTTTGGAACCTCCTCTTTGAAATATTTATTGGTATCTATCTATCTATCTATCTATCTATCTATCTATCTATCTATCTATTTTTGTATTATTTGTGGGGGGTGGGGGGGGGTCTCACCATATTACCCTGGCTGGTCTCGAACTCCTGATTTCAAGCATCTACCTACCGTGACCTCCCAACGTTCTGGGATTACAGGTATATGCCACCGCGCCCTGCCATGCCTCTGATTCCTTGTAAACCAAAGGGAATGAGAATGTTTTAAGGATTAAATATAAAACAAATAGCACACATAAAGCACCTAGAACAGTACCATGTACAAAATAAGCATTGGGTAAATATTAGCTCCTTTTTGTTTTTTTGACAGAGTCTTACTCTGTCACCCAGGCTGGAGTGCAGGGGCGCGATCTCTGGTCACTGTAACCTCCGCCTCCCGGGTTCAGGCCATTCTCCTGCCTCAACCTCCCCAGTAGCTGGGACTATAGGCGCCCGCCACCACGCCCGGCCAATTTTTTTTTTTTTTTTTTTTTTTGAGACAGAGTCTTGCCCTGTCGCCCAGGCTGGAGTGCGGTGGTGCGATCTCGGCTCACTGCAAGCTCCGCCTCCTAGGTTCACGCCATTCTCCTGCCTCAGCCTTCCAAGTAGCTGGGACTACAGGTGCCCGCCACCACGCCCAACTAATTTTTTTGAATTTTTAGTAGGGACGGGGTTTCACTGTGTTAGCCAGGATGGTCTCGATCTCCTGACCTCGTGATTACACAATAACCAGCTAGTAAATATTAGAAGAACGTGATCACGAAGAAACCAAAAGGCATAATCTTCAACTTTTTAATGCCATTGTGACGGCAACCATCTGATTGTTTTATTCTAATTTATTTCCACCTCCAATTATAAGAACAGCTTCTTTCCCAGTGATGGCTACCCCTAATGATGTATTCTCTGCACCAGAGGAGTTTGCAGCTCTGGCTGCTGGAAATTCCTGAACTCAGAGAGTGTACATATAAATTGATAAGCCAGGTCTGGAAAATAGCTGTGATATGCAAGCTTCATGTTTCAGTGGATTAAGTTTGCTCTTGTCATCCTCTTCTATGTAATTCATTCAATCGTTTACTCAACTGTTAATTTATTAAATATTTATTCAACTACTCTGTGTCCAGGCTTTCTTTTAGGTCATCAGGCTACAAAAATGGAAAAGACTAACAATTTTGCTGTTCTGATAAATCATACATTCTACTCTAGACACAGAACGTAATGAAACAGCATTTCATTGTATTCAAAATTTAGTAACATTGACCTTTGGTCATTATGATCATTTATCTCTCTACTTGAACTTGATTTTAGATGAGTTTTGGCATACAATACTTGGATTAACTTCCAATTCCTTCCTTTCCAGTATCAAATCAGTCCTGGTATGAGTTACATGTATCTGAAGTTCACATTTTTTTCATAAATTTTTCTCACTAATTCTTTTCTTAATGTCATTCGTTTTTGGACTTACCAATCACCCAGAGGTGCATGATCAAATAAAATATACATTTAAAAACATCTTCACAAAGTAAGATAAATGTTAGGAGATTCATACTTTAAAATCTGAATTGTGTACATATCTTGCAATTATAATGAGAAATATTAATGAATTCCCAGGAAAATTCGCAGTTTCCTAATTTTATATATTTATAAAATGATTATATATTATATATTTTATAAACATCTTATAATATATGTTACAGATATATAATGAACCACTGAATGAAAAGGTAGTAAGGTGGAAAGAGTGAGCAAAATACAGGTTGTTTTTTGATTCTGAGAAATGTCTAACAACTATTTGTAAATTGATTCTTATAATTTGAAGAGTGTTAGGCATAAAAATTATTACTTTTACATTTTAGTAAATACAGTTGACTCTCAAAAACATGAAGGATAGAGGCCCTGACCCCTTGCGAAGTCAAAACTCCATTACTACTTTTGACTTTTAAACCTGACTAGTAACATTCTGTTTACTGGATACCTTACCAATAACAAAAACAGATTAGCACATATTTTGTGTGTTACCTGTATTGCATACTGTATTCTTGTAGTAAAAAAGCTAGAGAAAATAAAATATTATTAAGAAAATCATTAGGAAGAGAAAATATATTTACAATTCATTAAGTATAAGTGGATCATCATAAAGGTCTTCATCCTGGTTGTCTTCAGGTTGAGTACAAGGCTGAAGAGGAGGAGGAAAAGAAGAGGTTGGTCTTGCTGTCTCGGGGTGGCAGAGGCAGAAGAAAATCTGTGTGTAAGTGGACCCATGCAGTGCAAACCCACCTTTTTGAAGGGTCAACTGTGTATGTCCACTATGCGTATTTTTCATACCCATATTAACATTTTCCAAATAAGTAAAAACTGAAGCAGTATTTATATTATTTGTTGCTGGCAAAATTCTTGTATAATTAGATAATTCTTGTGATTTTTCATTTGTATAAATATTTTAAACATATACATGCAACTAACATTTCATAACTGTACGTAAGAGCATTTTTATGATAAATATTTGAAAATTATTCAATATCGGACATTGTAGAATAACCCTAAAAGAAAGACAAAATGCTACACAAGAATTTTTAACATTTTTTTCTAGATTATATGAGATGGTCACCAGAATGGTCTATGAATGTGAGGATTTCCCAGCCTTGACCCACACCTCAGCTGCCACAGCACCGAAACAGAGATACCTTTTGTAGCTTACTGTGTCCCAGAATCAGGATAAATGAGGGGCCTGAAGGATAAACAATTGCAGTAGCCTGGTTAAGCATAAGGGCCAGTTTCTTCTGTATCATCTCAGAATGGAAAACCACTACAAGGAAAGACAGAAAGTAAATAGCAAATAATTAGAGGAAAAGCATCACAGATATCATGGCTCTTATATTGGCCTTGACTGTAGGATCTCTGAATTCCATTGCATTGAGCTTCATATGTTTGAGATATTTCCATAGTGAGATTAACAGGAGGAAAACATTTAGGGATAGAGAAAAGAGTAAATATAATCAGTTTTATGAAGTTTACACTGTCACTGCTTTTGGAACTTGAGGTGACATTTCTTTCACATGGATGTACCCGGATATTTAGAAACGTGTTTGCCATGCTAAGATTAGAGGGCAAATTATCGCAAGAACAGAAAACCAAATACTGCATGTTCTCACTCATAGGTGGGAATTGAACAATGAGATAACTTGGACACAGGAAGGGGAATGTCACATACCGGGTCCTATTGTGGGGAAGGGGGAGGGAGGAGGGACTGCATGAGGAGATATACCTAATGTAAATGACGAGTTAATGGGTGTAACATACCAACATGGCGCATGTATACATGTGTAACAAACCTGCATGTTGTGCACATGTACCCTAGAACTTAAAGTAAAATTAAAAAAAAAAAAAAAAAAAAAAGATTAAAGGGCAATGAGACAAATAGACTTAACAACATGACCAAAATTACCAATTCAACTCTGTGCTTCAAGTGAAGATAGGCTAATTTGAAAAATTGAGTATCTTGAGAAAATAAAAGAGGGTGAGGCTTGTGGCAAACCAGATGCTTAAAAAATAAGCCACATTCCCAGCAATAGCAAGTATAACTTTCTTTCTGCTCATCTGTAAAGATAACTACAGCTCCTCTATAAACCATCTCACTGTCATTACCAAAATCAGACAAATTCTGGAGATAGTTAAAGCAGTGAGGATTCGAAGATCTCTGTCACATCTTGATCCAGTTAATTCCATTCACCAGTGTTATGAATCCATTCCCCAAAATTCCAATTAGGAATTCTATATTTATTATTATAGTGAGGATACTATGCAAGGCAGTTAGCATGGCTGCAAAGAGAGAGCTCCAATGTCTAACTTCAATGCTGACAATTTCTTCATCTATCACATGTGCATGGCATGCATACTTATTATCAGATGCGCAGTTAATTTCTTCCTTTAAAAAAACTATAGGCTCAATATGAAAGTAGAAAGCACTAAGGTGTACTAATGAATGGGCACATAGCTTTTTTCCTAAAAAGCTTATTTTGCCTCAGACAGTTATGTGCATTCTGGTCCAGATACTGTATGTTCTTAACATAAAGTGAAATTTCTCATACTTCATGATGAAAGAAAAAACTGAATTCTCATTATTAATAGACAAATAAAGACACTTCTCTGCATCATTGTGCATGTTTGCTTTATCTAATCTCTTCACAATTTGCTCATGAATTTTAATTGTTATCAATCACATTAAAATTCAATGCATAGAAGTATAACATATAGCAAATATGTAAATTAGTAGATGGAGTATATTGAGCACTAAAATCATCTCCACTGAGGAATGCTGAGGGAAGACTGAAGGGATATTTTCATAGTTTATCCAAAGCTCTTATAATTCAAAGCATTGAAATT
Organism: Rhinopithecus roxellana; assembly: GCF_007565055.1. Classification (NCBI taxonomy): domain Eukaryota; kingdom Metazoa; phylum Chordata; class Mammalia; order Primates; family Cercopithecidae; genus Rhinopithecus; species Rhinopithecus roxellana. The sequence continues at coordinate 122,176,310 of NC_044558.1, read as the reverse complement.
TACTGAATGAATCCAGAGAAGCCATAACTCCTGAATGCTGAGTGCTGATAATTTACATTTATTTATCAATTAGTTGTTTGCAAGTTCCCATATACACACACTTTGCAGAACAACCTTATAGGATTATTGTCCAGGAATGACTGCTGTCTTTTTGGCAATAAGAATATAGGACTCAGGAAATCATATGGATTCAAAACCTTTGATTTTCTAATAATTAATTCTTTCTTCCTTCATTAATATTTATTAAGCTTCTCCTGACATTAAAAATATTAGATATCAAAATATTTTAAAAACGTAATTACCCTTGACATTCTCTAATACTTAACTGAAAATATCCAGGAACATTTCAGAACCGTTTATAGGGCTTATGGAAACTGATAGAACTCCATATTAAGAACCGTTTATAGGGCTTATGGAAACTGATAGAACTTCCATATTAATCCCACACAGCAGCCTCTTTGTTGGTCAGATACAGACAATATTGAGAAAGCAGAGGAACATCTGCAGAACATGAATTGTCCTCATTTTGCACTTCTCCACTACTCAGTAATACCCACTCCCCTAGAGTTACCAAAGGTTGGGTTTTATTCAGCTTCCCCACACCTCTGCTGAGCAACATCTGTTCTCTGGCTGTTAAATCTTACTCCAAAGTAAGTATGTACAGGTTTCCTAAACAACACAGTGGAGTTAAATCCCAATGTATTCTTATTTCTTCAAGAAAAATTTTAAAGCAATTGGGAGCAGTAAACTACATCAGCAAAGACCTGTCAAGTTGTCTATATTATCCTCGAATTTGTAGGGATCCAGATCGAGGAGTTAAGGAGACAAAAATGGGAAATTTCAAGAAAAAACTTTCAAGGATAGGAGCCCCAATACACGACCCAGGCAGAGGTAGGATGGACATTACAGGCTTGGCATCTTCCAGGATATTGAGCTGAATTTGAGGAACACACCAATTCCTGCAAGAATGAAAATGGGGTCATGGAGCAGGCTCTGAAACTGAATTTTCATGAGACATTCAATGATGAAACAGAACCTAGGCCCTAGGAAAGCTAGAACTCACTTCAGAGGAGATCTCTGCTGTTGCTCTCCTATCCCCATCCCCCTCCTACACACACACACGTACACATACACACACCCCTGCAGCATTCTTCCATTAAAAACTTACTATTGGGGAAGACAAACCAGTAAGGTGGATAAGACAACAAGAATTCCTACATATTTTATTCCAGCAAACATAAGGCCCAGGCTAAGATAAAAAAATAAGAATAGGAAATAATATTTGATTCTTCTAAAGTTGCAAAGAGGTTTTTAAGAATGCATATTTGCGTGCAGTTTTCCTCCTGAATTGTTTCTAATATGCCACTTGAGGTATACTTGACATGAAATAAGTTGTACAGATATAAAGTGTAAAATTTCATAAGTGTCTCACCATGTGATACTCATCACGTGTGAAACCTTCACCATAATCAGGTAACAAACGTATATATTACCCCCAAAAGTTTCCTTTATGTTCCTGTGTTATTCCGCCAACTTACCACTGCCCATTCTTTATCAAACCTCCAGTTACCAGGCAACCATGGATCTGCTTTCTGTCGCTATAGATTAATTTCCATATTCTAGAATGGTGTATAAATGGAATCATACATCATTGTGTCTTCTCTGTGCCCACAGATGCCTGTTTCTTCATATCCTCATAAAGACACCTGTCCTATTGTATTAGGGCCTCACTGTATGGCCTAATTTAACCTTAACTACCTACTTAAAAGTCCTACATCCAAATATAGTCACGCTGAGATGTGGGCTTCAACACATGGATTTTGGAGACAAACAAGTCAGTCCATAGCACTCTTTCTGAAGCAGATTGGTTAGTAGCATTTTCAGTAGAGAGGTATGCTTAGTAAACAGCCCTCGTCTTTTTTTAAGGGGAGAGGGGAATGTTATTATTTAATTCAAATCCCAGAACAAATTTTTAGCAAAGAATTCAGGATTATAGTTACATTTCTTAGCCCTTGAAAAAATGAATCAATTATCTTCTGGCATACAATTCTTTGACACAATTTTTCATGTTATTCAAACTGGGATTATTTTCCCCTTTTGGAGATTACCTCTCATTACCTTGCAGCTACTTTCTGAATTCCAATTTGCCTCTAAGGTTGTAATTTTCTCTCTCTCTCTGTCTCTCTCTCTCTCTCTCTCTCTCTCTCTCTCTCTCTCTCTCTCTCTCTCTCTCTGTGTGTGTATGTGTGTGTGTGTGTGTGTATGAATACATATATTGTATTTTGTTAAATCTAGAATGCATAGACTAGAAGACATATCATTGTTTTGTGTACCACCATTAACAAGTATTATTTTAATTGGTCAGAGGAGAGTGAAAGTATGATCATCTTAATAAACAGCAAAAATAATTGATAGTTTTTAACAGAGATTTTATTATACTACTACACACAGGAATGTAGGAAACAAATATTCTCCCTGAAGATTATTTTTAAAAGAATTTATCTCAAAGCTAGAGTCAGTATTATATTTAGTGTTAAAACACTAGAAAACACTCCATTTGCAAAGACAGCAGTTACGATCACAATTACTTAACACTTTGAATGTTCAAACCACTTCATTATACAACTGATCCCAAAAAAAAGAATTACAAGTAGTGAAATGGAAAAGTAAAATAATCATTATAAATCACTATATGCAGATGATATAATTTTCTATCTGCAAAGACAAGAGAATGAGCAAAGCAAATGTGATCATTTAGTAAGGCAGCTGACTTCTAATTCAACAAACAAAGCAAATTACTTTTTTGCATACATGTTAATCAGGTACTAAATATTATACAAAAACTAAAAATATTTAATATAGGTACTAAACTTCCATATTCTTTTATGTACTTTATCTACCAGACTGAGATGTAAGGCTAAGCAGTCTATTTTTTAGTAACTGTGTCACATACATACATACACATGTATCTCATACATTATAAGTTTCTCATTTAAAAATCTCAAAAAAGTTAATGATTGATACAAAATCTATATTATCTGCTTGTATAAGAACTCTTTATAGTATTCACATTCTTCTCTGTATGGTAATATACATACTTTCATATAGCCTAATTTGTGATATGTTTGGATGGTGTTGATTCCAAACACACCTTTGTAAAATTCACAAAGTTATACACAATGAAAGAATCTTGAGGAAGTATAAATTTATATAACATACAAGAATTTCTTATGAATTATTTTTCTCTAACATATTCAAGATGATTCCCTAAATTCTCTGTGACCTGAGGGCTCCCCATCTTTAAACCTGTACCTCAGCCACCATAGCACTGACAGAGAGGCCTGTCTCAGCTTCTTGTTTCCAAGAATCAGAAAACATGAGTGACCTGAAGGATAAGCCATTCCCATCATCTCAGAAAGAATAATAATTAGATTTTCCTCCAACCGTTCAGAGATCCAAACTGACATGAAAAAAGTCAGAAAGAAAATGGAATAGAGTAGGAGGAAAGTGATCACAGTTTTCATAACTCCACTGTGGGCCTCGGTGCTGGCGTCTCTGGATCCTTTGACAGTGTGCTGCATCTTCTTGTGATGTTTCCACAGGGAGAAGGTGAGCAGAAGAAAAGTTGCCAGGGACAAAATAAAGGGAATTAAAATGAACACAGTGCTGGTTAATGCAATAACACTGGAAAATCGTGTAAAGTTACATGAAGCAGAACTGCAAGTCATGTTTCCTCTGTATCCATTGATACTGGCATTTATATGAATGTTTATCAGTAAAATATTTAAAAACAAGAGGACCAAAGTCACAAGAAGCAGCACTAAAACCACCTTTTTAACTCTCCACTTTAGGTAGAGAAAAATAGAGTTAGAAAAATTGGCTATCTTGAGAAAATAAAAAGTACCTAGACTTGCAGCTAACCAGACACTAAAATGATTGGTCACTGTCCAGATATTAGTAAGCATTCTTAACATTTTTTCAGTGGCAAATAAAGCTGGGAAAAACACAGATACACACCAGCTTCCAAATATTAACCAAACCAGACTAATTCTAGAGATTGCCAAAGCAATGAGAATCTGATCAACTAAAGAGATCGTTCTTCTTTTGACCCAGTCAATACAGTTCACCAGAACTATGAAACTATTTCCTGCATTTCCAATGATAAATTCCACAATTAAAATGAATGTAAATATGCTCTTTATGACACCATCCATTGCCTGTAAGAGAATGCCCCAATGTCTAATATCACTGCTGAAGACTTCTTAATGCATTCATCTAAAATGCTATGTATATCTGATTCTTGAAAATTCAATAATATATTCCCTTTAAAAAGGGAATGTTAAACCAGCAAACATCCAGATTTGCTAATGGCTGGGTTTAAAGCTCTCGTCATAAAAATCTCTGTATTTCCCAAGACAACTCAGCTGAGCTTCATCCAGATGCCGTGTGCCTTACACACAGTAGGCTGAAGTCTTTTGTAGCTGGTGAGAAAGGAAACACTGAATTCTCATTTGCAAACATGCAAATAAAGACATACTTATTTTCATTGGTTTGTGGTTTTTTTTTTTTTTTTTTTTTGTCTTATCTACGTACTTCAGTCTGTCAAATTGAGTTCTGCGGAAGTATCTTTACAAAAATTGGTATATGAAACTTTCTAAGCACTGAGGATTTTTACATCAGAGTTTGGGTGGATAAAAATGGGGAGATGATGGTTAAAGTGTACAGAGCCTCAATTAGACCAAAGGAATAAGTTTTGTTTTGCTTTTTTGAGATCTATTGAACAGCATTGTGAGTATGGTTAATATTAGTGTATTGTACATTACAAAATTGCTGAAAAAGTAACTTTCAAATGTTTTGTCACCATAAAAAAAAGTTACCTGACACTTGTTATGTTAATATATTATCATTTGAATATGTTAACTAGTTTTATTTAATTATTCCACATAGTATTCATAAATCATAACAACACCTGATACCTCATAAATGTATGCAAGTAAAATATGTCAATTTACTATAAAAATAAAGAAAGAAAAATCAGATGGCTTTTTAAAGTTAAGTCTGTAAAGAGACTTATTCATAGTCATCCAAAGCTCCTCCTACAAAGTGGCAGAGTTTTCTAATAATCTTGTTGAAGATATTATTCCTAGAATGCTGGGTACCAAGAATAATACTTTTCTATTATTTTACTTTTTACAAGTACATGAACACCAAACATGTGCGCACACATGCGCGCGTGCGTGCACACACACACACACACACATTTATTTGGGATCTAAATCTTTTTCTCTCTTCACTTTAATAATTCAGGCTTTTTATTTTCAGCATTTCTTATGCATCTAGTTCATGTTTAGTACTGTGATAGTTTTGGTTTTTTTTTTTTTTTTTTTTTTTTTTTTTTTGAGACGGAGTCTCGCTCTGTCCCCCAGGCTGGAGTGCAGTGGCCAGATCTCAGCTCACTGCAAGCTCCGCCTCCCGGGTGTACGCCATTCTCCTGCCTCAGCCTCCCAAGCAGCTGGGACTACAGGCGCCCGCCACCTCGCCCGGCTAGTTTTGTTTTTTTTTTTTTTTTTTTTTTGTATTTTTTAGTAGAGACGTTTTTCACCGTGTTAGCCAGGATGATCTCGATCTCCTGACCTCGTGATCCGCCCGTCTCGGCCTCCCAAAGTGCTAGGATTACAGGCTTGAGCCACCGCGCCCGGCAGTACTGTGATAGTTTTAAACACATTTAAAAAGACTTGCAAGTTTATATTAAATAGTATTAAACGTAAATATTCTGGAGACTTTGGAAATATTTTTTCTGTACATGTGGGAAGGGGTGGAAATCTGCCTGTTGTCTCATAAAGCAGTCACTGTGTTTGAATGAGTTCACCCACATAGCAAGAATCCTTATTCTGTGCCTCTCCCCTGCCCAGTAGGGCACATTGCTTCATCAGCACCTAATACCTTCAGATTTTTTTCACATGTACTCACTCTCCCAGCAAGCTTGCTCCATGATCCTCACTACAGGGACCAATGTAGATAAAGGATGACATACTGTCTAGCCAAGATGGAGAAATCAGCAACCTGATACAGTCATTCTTCTTCAATAGCTAGAAAAGTAAAATGAGCAAAGCACCAATGAAACAAATTCAGCAACAGCTACCGAAGTAGAAAAATATGCCTCATAAACGTCAAAGATGACAGAGAAAGAAGTAAGGTGTTCCACTGTGAAGAACTGATCCCTCACCTTCAGTCCCCTGAAGCAATGCTGAGCAAAAATAAAATAAAATAAAACCAAAATATCTTGAAAACTACTGTGTATTTAGTCAAGAGCGCTATTGAAAAGGCAAACTCAGCTATCATGGACAAATATAAAGGAAAAATCCCAAGGCTAGAAGTACAAACATACTATCCATGTAGAGATAAGAAGGTTACCCTAGCCTTGCCATATCCAGGTAATAAAGATGAGGTTGGGAAAAAAGACAAAGAGAAAGACAAACTACCATGGTGGGTGGGGGTTGTGTGGTGGGTTCTGTTGAGACTTCATGGATACTTTGAAAAGAGAGCAGAGCTCAAGTCTCCAGTGACAGCTACAAGAATCCCAGAGGGTCTCGCCCAAAGGCCCTCAGCACTTGCATCATTCATGCTGGGTTGAAAACACTAGGTTTTCATTGGAACAACAGCTCTTAAGGAAAGGCAATCTTGTTCAGAAAAAGAGTGGCAAAAATAATAATTCTGACACACTACATCCAGAAATTAGAATAAGTCAGTTCCTCAGAGAAGAGCAGTGTCTTAATCCATTTCAGTGTCAAAGTTACATTTAGGTGTATACAGAACCGATTGATGTGTTTCATTTTAACTTTTTTATGCATCAAAATTTATGTGCTAACTGTATCAAATGCAGAGTAGAAACTTGGTTGAACAACCATCATCCTGTCTATATATTTCTCTACTGAGATTATTTTATCTATAATGAAAATTCCCCATGTGTCAATCAACACCTATATTGCTGATTTTTCTTCTCACTTTATTTTTTATTTTTAAATTTATTTTGGGAGTGCATGAGATAATTTATTACTTTTAAATGGCAAAAACTGCAATTACTTTTGCACCAAACTTGTATATTAACAAAATTCATAAATACCAAATCCATGCAATTCAGATACCCTTTTTCTGAAACATTTCTCTCTCCTTTACATTACAAACATTTGAATCATTCTCTTCCAGCTATTTTTAAATACATTACTGTAAACTGCAGTCACCCTACAGATCTACCAAACACTAGGTCTTATGTCTTTTATTAAACTTTCCATTTGTACCCCTTAATCAGTTTCTCCTCATACCCTTCCCCCTTATCCTTCCTGGCCTATATTGCTTTTAAATTTTAGGTGCCGGGTCACTGTAACTCTCATTTAGCAGAGATTAAAGTAAAAATACTGAAACTTCCTTCATCTCCGTAGCTTTTTGGTAGTATTCCTGTTTTTTTTTTTTTTTTTTTTTTTTTTTTTTTTTTTTTTTGAGACGGAGTCTCGCTCTGTCACCCAGGCTGGAGTGCAGTGGCGCGATCTCTGCTCACTGCAAGCTCCGCCTCCTGGATTCACGCCGTTCTCCTGCCTCAGCCTCCCGAGTAGCTGGGACTATACGCGCCGGCCATCATGGCGGCTAATTTTTTTGTATTTTTAGTAGAGACGGATTTCACCGTGTTAGCCAGGATGACCTCGATCTTCTGACCTCGTGATCCACCCGCCTCAGCCTCTCAAAGTGCTGGGATTACAGGCGTGAGCCACCGCGCCCGACCGGTAGTATTCCTTTTAAATGTAACTTTGACTACTCAAGAAAAAAAAACTTTACATAATGTGATCTATGTCAATATATATAAATGAATAAAAATATACATATAATCACCAATCTGACTAGCATACAATGCGATATCATCTCACACCAGTCAGAATGGCAAGTATTAAAAAGTCAAGATACAACAGATGCTGGCGAGGCTGTGGAGAAATAGGAATGCTTTTACACTGTTGGTGGGAATGTAAATTAGTTCTACCATTATGGAAGACAGTGTGGGGATTCCCCAAGGATCTAGAACCAGAAATACAATTTGACCCATCAAACCCATTACTGTGTATATACCCAAAGAAATAGAAATCATTCTGTTATAAAGATACATGCACATGTATGTTTATCGCAACACTATTCACAATATCAGAGACATGGAATCAACCCAACTGCCCATCAATGATAGACTGGATAAAGAAAATGTGGTACATATACACCGTAGAATACTATACAGCCATAAAAAGGAATAAGATCACGTCCTTTGCAGGGACATGGATGAAGCTGGAAGCCATCATCCTCAGCAAAATAACATAGGAACAGAAAACCAAAGACCGCATGTTCTCACTCATAAGTGGGAGCTGAACAATGAGAACTCCTGAACACAGGGAGGGGAACAACGTACGTACACCGGGACCAGTCGGTAGTCGGGGGAGAACATCAGGATACAAAGCTAAAGCATGCGAGGCTTACTACCTAGTGGATAGGTTGATAGGTGCCGCAAATGACCATTGGCACATGTATACCTATGTAACAAACCTGCACCTTCTGCACATGTATCCCAGAACTTAAGATTAAAATATATGTCTATTTTATATATATATAAACATTAACTGACCAGAGTATAGCTGCTGGTAAATACAGTAAGAACAATACCACTGCGTCACTGTTTTATGTCAGGGCTATGTCACATCTACTTTTAGTTTAATTGATATTTTGCAAAACGTCATGCTAGTTCAATATATTAATTATATTACATTAAGTAGTACCCATTAGCAGAAAGTAGGAAGTTCCTTAAATATAGTAAAATACTGTAACAATGAACATACATAAAATACCGGAAGAAGAGAGATAAACCTCAGCAGATGCAGAAACCTAAAACACCGGTGATGCTTTTAGGGGTACAGTGGTCCTGGTCCACATGTCAAGACATCATTTCTAAGTAAATGGAATGTTTCTCTATATATACTTATCAATAAAGAAGAGGGACAGTATTTTGGGGGCCTATTTGGATTTGGGAAGCAACATAGACCACATTTGAGGATATTGCTCTGATGTACTGACAGAATTTTCTTTCTTTTTTTTTTTTTTTTTTTGAGACGGAGTCTCGCTCTGCCGCCCAGGCTGGAGTGCAGTGGCCAGATCTCAGCTCACTGCAAGCTCCGCCTCCCGGGTTCACGCCATTCTCCTGTCTCAGCCTCCCGAGTAGCTGGGACTACAGGCGCCTGCCTCGTCGCCCGGCTAGTTTTTTGTATTTTCTATTAGAGACGGGGTTTCACCGTATTAGCCAGGATGGTCTCGATCTCCTGACCTCGTGATCCGCCCGTCTCGGCCTCCCAAAGTGCTGGGATTACAGGCTTGAGCCACGGCGCCCGGCCTGACAGAATTTTCTTAAGGGCTACTGGTCTCAAATGAAACCCAGAACAAAAGAGGGCTCTACAACAGATATAGGCTCCGGCCCAAGCTCCTTTGCCCATTGTGCCAGATGAATCAGCAGAATTCAAAGCTGCTAGAGGTATGCATAGTGGGCATCATAGGACTCTGTACATATCTCTGTTAAGCCCATAGAAGAGAGGAGAGCAAACTCCTAGGGAATGAGAGTAAGACCATCCTCTCTTCAGCAGAGCAGTGTCCTCTGTCTCTAAAACAAAAACAGCAGGTGCAGAACATTAATCCAAGCATACAGTCCCTCTAAGTACAAGCCCCTCTAAGCATAAGACCTTGTGCAACTGCACGTGCCATATGATTATAAAGCCAGCCATGATGGGAGGACATGAGCACATCTGAGTGGAACAAGGAGTGAAGGTGAACCGTCTTCCATTACCCTGGTCAGCACCTTTCTTGACCCAGAGCATCCTTCCATTTGGGACTGGAATGGATCACCACACTGTAGGCATGAGGTCTGACTTTCATAACCTCCACCTAGGGACTGGATGATGGAAGGCAGAACAGCAGAGATGGTAGTTGTGCCTTAGGGAAACCCTGGCCAAGGGGAAATAGAAGACAGATGACAGCTGAGCAGATGCATTCTCCCTACTCTTTCTCCTCCATGGAATAATGCTGGCTGTAGTTTCCCCTTGCAGCCCTTCTGGAAAGTGCTGGGAGCCAAGTGCACGCATCTGATGACCACCATGCTGTCTCTCTCACCTCACTGTGAAGTGGACACCAGCAGTCTCATATCATACATCACCACACATAGTTTCACATCTGCTCTTGCCTCAATTTCCACATGTCCTTGCCATTGCTGTCCTGGACTTACCTTCCAATTAAATATCATCACTTTAATATCAGACATTGGTTCTAGTTCTAGAAACCTGAGGTTAAGATATTCATTCAGTTCTATAATTATAATTCATTCACATTTTTGTGAGTTTATAATATGGCAACTAAAGTATTCATTTAGAAAGGATACTAAAACTATATGCAAATAACATTGTAGTAAGGTGTTTGGTAATTGAATTTTCTAAAATCAAACATCACTACTGTTTATACAATAACCAGCTAGAAAATATCATAATACACACATATCATTCACAATAAAAATATATGCATATGTACAAAAATCTTTAATATGCTTTTTAAAAAGTACTGTAATAGGTGCCATCTGATTTTCATGTCCTACCTTGGCTCCACGTCATACATCTGATATAGCTTCATCAAGTCTATATTATGGTGATATTTCCCCTAAAATTGTGGAATAGCCACACTTTGGGTCTAAGAAATGCTTCTTCTTGGATAAGCCTACAATCGTAACCTGAAAACAGAACAGGAAAATTCATGCTACTATAGATTTTGTGATGACTTTCATTTTCATTGGTTCACCATCACAATATACTTAATTTATGCATAGATTCACGAGTTTATTTGTTCATCAGAATGTCAGTTTTGACCGCTTATTCTATGTGCTGTCTTTTAGGTCCAGGGAGTCAACAGTAAGCAAGATCTGTATGATCTCTGGTTTTTTTGAACCAGGAAAAGTGTGTGATAAACAAATAACTAAATCACATGTAGAGATGATTTATCTCAAAGTTTAGATAACATTATAAAAATTTAATAGCACCAAGAATTAATACAGTCATGTAGAATTTATTTGTTGAACAAGGTTATACATTTCCTTCCTATAATAGAAGTTGCTGTCACTGAATATGTCAACACACTTTCTCTCATTTTATCACCTAAAACAAGATTATAATAAAATACTTATTTAAGACATTTTCTATCACCAATACATAGATTTCATACACATCATTTTAACATTTGCAGAAAATGTCCATCATTTGTATACCATGTTTACACTGAAAAATTTTTAAGGTGGGGAAGATTTGAGTTCCTTTACGTAAAGTTTAAAAGGATTTTAAATGTGGAAGATAAAAGAGATCATTGGCAAGTCAGAGGCTCTGAAGTGGTTTAGAATAAAAACTGAAATATTCAATATCAGGTCTCAACTTCAGAAAATGTTTTTTTAATTTAAAAACTGGAATAAATGACATATTTAACTGCATATTCAGATTTATGACTGCACTGAAGAAAGTCATAATTATGTTTCTTCATCCTTATTATATAAATGATTTTTTCTCAACCATTCACATACTTATATCTAATTTCATTTTCCTCAGTATTGTTTATATTAGACATACACAAAATGTATTCTAAATAGATTTGTCACCCTTGAATCTTATGGTGTGAATCGTTTTCTAACAACAATTCTGTTCACCTTAAACTAAACATAAAATTATAATTCATGATGAAATACAAACTACCTCAAAGATTAAAACCTCATTATTGATTTAGAATTGCATGTTCTTATTATCCAAAAATTAGATGTTCAATGATATTCAAGCACACTGTGGTACATATGTATTGTACAAATCACAATGGAAAGGAGCAATGATCTTCCTGAGATAAGCTATCAGTTCTTAAAAATTATGACTAGAGATCATAAATTTTTCAAATGAAACATGATGACATGAAATATATATGTGAAATACACATGATGTCATAATGCTGAGGAACTTATTACCATTTTTTGTGTAATTTGGCAGTTTGAAAAAAATTAATTAACATTATGTTATTGTACCTGTCTCTTAAGTGTTTTATACACGTATACACACACATACATACATACATACATACTATACTTTTTATGATAACTTTAGGCAAAAGGCTTTTCTAGGTCTTTGGAAATTACTCAAACACATACTCTATGGAAAAACGATATAAAGTATAAAATGTCCCAGACACCATCAGTTTGTTTTCTCCTAGAAAACACAGGATTTCCCAAAGGTGAATCTAGGAAGTTGAGAGTTTCTAGGAAGTTGAGTATATCTTTCACTCAGCACTTAATCTGACCAAAATAAAAAATAAAAAATAATAATAACAAAAAAGGAAAGGACTTTTTTAGCTTCTTACTTCTCCAAATTAGGATGAATGAGTGGAATGAAGGATGTATGATTCCAATAGCATGGCAGAGCATGACGACAGGTTTATCGTGCAGCCTCCTAGGATTCCAAACCGAAATGATTAGGAACAGAGGAAACTGCACATAAAAGCTTTGCAAACACAGTCTGCAAACTGCACAAACACAGTTTGCAAAGCTTTTGTGTGGACCTTGGTGCTGGGATCTTGAGCTCCTTTGCCATGAAGCTGCATCTTCTTGAGATGTTTGCTCAGAGAAGACATTAACAGCAGAAAATATATCAGGGACATGGTAAAAGGTATTCAGTTTGCAAGCATGGATATAGTCAAGTTTGAAAGGTGTATCGTGTTCCTCGGTTTGATCTTCCAAGTCACGTTTCCTTCATATTCTTTTATCCACACATTCATATACATGTTTACCAGTACAAGATGACAAACCAACAATAGCAAAGGCTCCAGCATTATCACTGGAATGACACTCTTAAGTCTCTTTTTAGGTGAAGAAAACTAAGGTTGGAGAAATTGGCAATCTTGAGCAAATAAAATATGCTGAGGCTACTAGCAAGCCAGATGCTGAAATGGTTGGTTACTGTCCAGACATTATAAACAGTAATTCTTAATTCTAAACTCTATGAAGCTGGATTAAACACCGTTGAATACCAATGTAACAATACTGTCCAGAGGAAACCAACTCTGGAGACTGACAGAACAGTGAGAATTTATCAGCTGAGGGGATCTTTTGTCTCTTGGCCCAGCCAATAAAATGTATCAATGCTATGAACCCATTGGCAAAATTTCCAATAACAAATAGGACCACTACAATAATTGAAACAACAATGTGTAGAAAAGTTATCGTATCTGAACAGAAAAGAAAGAAAAAAATACAAGCTTGATATTACCGGTTGTGATGTCTTCAATAGCTTGACCTTAAAAGTTGTATACACCTGATTTCTGAATGTGCCATAACATTCTTTTTGTTTATTTTATTTTATTTTTTTGAGATGGAGTCTTCCTCTGTCGCCCAGGCTGGAGTGCAGTGGCCGGATCTCAGCTCACTGCAAGCTCCGCCTCCCGGGTTCACGCCATTCTCCTGCCTCAGCCTCCCGAGTAGCTGGGACTACAGGCGCCCGCCACCTCGCCCGGCTAATTTTTTGTATTTTTCCTAATGATGGGGTTTCACCGTGTTAGCCAGGATGGTCTCGATCTCCTGACCTTGTGATCCACCCGCCTCAGCCTCCCAAAGTGCTCGGATTATGGGCGTGAGCCACCGCGCCCAACAACATTCGTTTTACTTTTAAACACTGTGACCAATGTCAAACAAAAAAGCACCAGCTTATGCTAATGGATGAATTTGATGCTGTCTTTATGGAAAACATTCTTATTTTCAAAACAGCTCAAGTTAGCTTATTCATTCCATGTCTGTTCTTGTAACAGGATGGAATTATTTGTACCAAAGTTGAAGTGAAACCTAAATATTCATTTGCCAGCATGCAAATAAAGACATATCTTCTTTCATTGTTTTGCGATGTTTTACTTGTTTAACAATACATAATTTGCGTTCAGCAGCTTCAGTTGTTAATAGGGAAATTTTACTACCCAGTACATAGTTCATACTGTAAATGTCTAAATTGTTAAAAAGAGCTTATTCATAAATAGGATCATCACCAATAATGGATTGATTTTTATACAAAATTTAAATCCATAGAATACAAACTTTTTTTTAATCAAAATTATCCAAAGGTTTCTTGAGAAATACAGGAAGGTCAATATACCTTAAAATCTGGTTGCTGCTAACCAATACTTTTGGGTGAATTTATTGTTACCAAGCTCATAAACACACAAACACACACACATGTACACAGGCACACGCACACATACACACACAAACACACACTCTTACACCCCTCAGGGATGGAAGGAGTTAATTTCTCGGAAAATGCGTTTCCAGGAGGTCATCCTGGTGAATGAAGTTAGTCCTATTTTCCCCCTCAGCATTTTCACCTCATACGAAAATATGTATCAAACATATCTCTCATGCTTTGGTCCTTAGTAAAGTTACTCTCAAGTCTATCTGATGTTTAAGTATTTATTACTTCATTAAAATATTTATCAATTTTGTAAATGTTCCTGAGTATCACACCCTTTGATATTTAGTCTTACAGTATCCTCCCACCACAGGCAAGGGAACTACCATACCCCTGGATTCTCAGTTCACTCACATAATTTATTTTAATGAACAGAATATTGGTAGAATTTACACAGGGATTTGAGATGGTTTCTATGTCGCGTTACCTTGCTCTTTTCCATTTATCAAGACAACATCGCCTGGCTACTACACTGTTCCCAGAAGGAGAAAAGAAAGTAATGGAGTCAGATTGCCCCTGCCTGATCCAGCCTAAACTGGCGAAACTTTAGCTCCAAGATGCAGAACTCGGCCCATCAAACCACCAGAGCCATCTACCAAACCCGGCTTAGAAAAACGGAACCCAAAAGACATGTGAGATAGCAATATCCAACGTAGTTTTGGAGGGATTTCTCTAGCAAAACAAACAAACAAACAAAAATACTAACTAATGAACTAATATAGGTACTCTGTTAAACCAAGAAGAGTGTGGGAAATACATCCACGCTTGTTGTGTCAGAAATTCAGGAACCAAAAGAAGAACAGATGAAGAATGGCAAAGTTTTGACATGTGAGGTAGGTAACTAAAGCTAGTAAAAAACCTTTGGAAAGATCTTGGTACTTCAGGTAAAACATTCTCTTATTTCCACAGGTTGTAGCTAAAATAAAGTTCCTACTTCAGCTCTCTTAGAGTTGTATGTGAATGTACATAAATGGTGGATTGTTTCCTAGGTATATCATGAGCAGTGTAATTAACCATTTTTATAGAATATTTCTCCCATCGCTTCTCGGCCTTTTGGCTAAGATCAAGTGTAGAATATTTCTCCTAATTAATTCTTAAAACTTTTTTTATTATACTTTAATTTCTGGGGTACATGTGCAGAACGTGCAGCTTTGTTACATAGGTATACACATGCCATGGTGGTTTGCTGCAGCCATCAACCTGTCACCTACATTAGGTATTTCTCCTAATGCTACCCATACCCTAGCCACGGATCCCCGAGCAGGCCCCAGTGTGTAATGTTCCCCTCTCTGTGCCCATGTATTCCCATTGTTCAACTCCCACTTATGAGTGAGAACATGCAGTATTTGGTTCTCTGTCCTTGTGATAGTTGCTGAGAATGATGGTTTCCAGCTTCATTCATGTCTCTGCAAAAGATATAAACTCATCCTTTTTTATGGCTGCATAGTATTCCACAGTGTATATGTGCCACATTTTCTTTTTCCAGTCTATTATTGATAGACATTTGGGTTGGTTCCAAGTCTTTGCTATTGTGAATAGTGCCACCATAAACATACGTGTGCATGCGTCTTCATAGCAGAATGATTTATAAACCTTGGGGTATGTACCCAGTAATGAGATTACTGGGTCAAATGGTATTTCTAGTTCTAGATCCTTGAGGAATCCCCACACTGTCTTCCACAATGGTTGAACTAATTTATACCCTAGCAACAATGTAAAAGTGTCCCTATTTCTCCACATCCTCTCCAGCATCTGTTGTTTCCTGACTTTTTAATCATCACCATTCTAACTGGCATGAGTTGATATCTCATTGTGGTTTTGATGTGCATTTCTCTAATGACCAGGAGATGGCTGAGATGACAGGGTTTTCTAAATATACAATTATGTCATCTGCAAATAGAGACAATTTGACTTCCTCTCTTTCTATTTGAATACCCTTTATTTATTTCTCTTGACTGATTGTCCTGGCCAGAACTTCCAATGCTATGTTGAATAGGAGTGCTGAGAGAGGGCATGCTTGTCTTATGCCAGTTTTCAAAGCAAATGCTTCCAGGTTTTGCCCATTCACTATGATATTGGCTGTGGGTTTTTCATAAATAGCTCTTACGATTTTGAGATACATTCCATCAATACCTAGTTTATTGAGAGTTTTTAGAATGAAGGGTGTTGAATTTTGTCGAAAACTTTTTCCGCATCTATTGAGATAAACGTGTGGTTTTTGTCATTTGTTCTGTTTATGTGATGGACTGCGTTTATTGATCTGCGTATGTTGAACTAGCTTTGCATCCCAGGTATGAAGCTGACTTCATCGTGGTCGATAAGCTTTTTGATGTGCTGCTGGATTCGGTTTCCCAGTATTTTATTGAGGATTTTTGAAATGATGTTCATCAAGGATGTTGGCCTGAAATTCTCTTTTTTTATTGTGTCTCTGCCAGGTTTGGGTATCAGGATGATGCTGGCCTCATAAAATGAGTTAGGAAGGATTTCCTCTTTTTCTATTGTTTGAAATAGTTTTAGAAGGAATGGTACCAGCTCCTCTTTGTACCTCTGGTAGAATTCAACTGTGAAAAGAAGGCCTGGTCCTGGACTTTTTTGGGTTGGTAGGCTATTAATTATTGCCTCAAATTCAGAACATATTATTGGTCTATTCAGGGATTCGCCTTCTTCATGGTGTAGACTTGGGAGGGTGTATGTGTCCAGGAATTTATCTATTTCTCCTAGATTTTCTAGTTGATTTGCGTGGAGGTGTTTATAGTATTCTCTGATGGTAGTTTGTATTTCTGTGAAATCAGTGGTGATATTCCCTATATCATTTTTATTGCGTCGGTTTGATTCTTCTCTCTTTTCTTCTTTATTAGTCTGGCTAGCGGTCTATTTTGTTGGTCTTTTCAATCCTGGATTATTTGATTTTTGAAGAGCTTTTCGTGTCTCTGTCTCCTTCAGTTCTGTTCTGATCTTAGTTATTTCTTGTCTTCTCCTAGCTTTTGAACTTGTTTGCTCTCACTTCTCTACTTATTTTAATTTTGATGTTAGGGTGTCAATATAGAGCTTTCCTGTTTTCTCTTGTAGGCATTTAGTGCTATAAATTTCCGTGTACACACTGCTTCACTGCTTAAAATTGTTCCAGAGATTCTGGTGCATTGTGTCTTCTTTCTAATAGTTAGCTCTTCTTCCTGCATCACTGCATCGATACCGTTACTATTATGTAATGCCCTTCTTTCTCCCTTTTGACCTTTGTTGGTTTACATTTTGTTTTATCAGAGATTAGGATCGCAACTCCTGCTTTTTTTTTTTTTTTTTTTTTTTTTTTTTTGCTTTCCATTTGCTTGGTAAATATTTTTCCATCCCTTTATTTTGAGCTTAGATGTGTCTTTGCACATGATATGGGTCTCCTGAATATAGCACACTGATGGGTCTTGACTCTTTATCCAATTTGCCAGTCTGTGTCTTTTAATTGGGGTATTTAGCCCATTTACATTTAAGGTTAATATTGTTATGTGTGAATTTGATCCATCACAATGATGTTAGCTGGTTGTTTTACCCCGTAGTTGATGCAGTTTCTTCATAGTGTCGATGTTCTTTACAATTTGGTATGTTTTTGCAGTGACTGATACTGGTTGTTCCTTTCCATGTTTAGTGCTTCTTTCAGGAGCTCTTGTAAGGAAGGCCTGGTGGTGACAAAATCTCTCAGCATTTTCTTGTCTGTAAAGCATTTTATTTCTCTTTCGCTTATGAAGCTTAGTTTGGCTGGATATGAAATTCTGGGTTGAAAATCCTTCTCTTTAAGAATGTTGAATATTGGCCCCTACTCTCTTCTGGCTAGGAGGGTTTCTGCCGAGAGATCCACTGTTAGTCTGATGGGCTTTCCTTTGTGGGTAACCTGACTTTCTCTCTGGCTGCCCTTAACATTTTTTCATTCATTTCAACCTTGGTGAATCTGACAATTATGTGTCTTAGTGTTGCTCTTTTCGAGGAATATCTTTGTGGTGTCCTCTATATTTCCAGAATTTGAGTGTTGGCCTGTCTTGCTCAGTTGGAGAAGTTCTTCTGGATAATATCCTGAAGAGTGTTTTCCAACTTGGGTCCATTCTTCCCACCACTTTCAGGTACACCAATGAATCATAGGTTTGGTCTTTTCACATAGTCCCATATTTCTTGGAGGTTTTGTTTGTTCCTTTTTATTCTTTTTTCCGTAATCTTGTATTCTAGCTTTATGGCATTAAGTTGATCTTCAGTCACTGATATCCTTTCTTCTGCTTGATCGATTCGGGTATTGATACTCGTGTATGCTTCACGAAGTTCTTGTGCTGTGTTTTTCAGCTCCATAAGGTCATTTATGTTCTTCTCTAAACTGTTTATTCTAATTAGCAATTTGTCTAACCTTTTTGCAAGTTTCTTAACTTCCTTGCCTTGGGTTAGAACATGCTCCTTTAACTCATGGGAGTTTGTTATTACCCACCTTCTAAAGCCTACCTCTATCGATTCGTCAAATTCATTCTGCATCCAGTTTTGCTCCCATGCTGGCGAGGAGTTGTGATGCTTTGGAGGAGAAGAGGCATTCTGGTTTTTTGGAATTTCCAGACTTTTTGTGTGGTTTCTCCCCATCTTTGTGGATTTATTCACTTTTGGTCTTTGATATTGGTGACCTTTGGATGGGTTCTTTGAGTGGAAGTGCTATTTCTTTCTGTTTGTTAGTTTTCCTTCTGACAGTCCCCTCTGCTGCAGGTCTGCTGGAGTTTGCTGGAGGTCCACTCCCTACCCTGTTTGCCTGGGTATCACCAGCAGAGGCTGCAGAACAGCAAAGATTGCTGCCTATTCTTTCCTCTTGAAGATTTGCACCAGAGGGGCACCTGCCAGATGCCAGCCAGAGCTCTCCTGTGTTAGGTGTCTGTTGGTCCCTACCGGGAGCTGTCTCCAAGTCAGGATACACAAGGATCAGGGATCCACTTGAGGAGACAGTCTGACCCTTAGCAGAGCTCAAACACTGTGCTGGGAGGTCCGCTGCTCTGGTCAGAGCCATCAGGCCAAGACGTTTAAGTCTGCTGAAGCTGTGCCCACAGCCACCCCTTCCCCCAGGAGTTCTGTCCCAAGGAGATGGGGATATTATCTATAAGTCCCTGACTGGGGCTGCTGCCTTTTTTTCACAGATACCCTGCCCAGTGAGGAGAAATCTGGCAGTCTGGTCACAGCAGCCTTGCTGAGCTGCAGTGGGCTCCACCCAGCTCGAACTTCCTGGCAGCTACCTTTACACCATGAATACAAAACCACGTACTCAAGACTCAGTGACGGCGGACACCCCTCTCCCCACCAAGCTCAAGCATCCCAGGTCGATCTCAGGCTGCTGCTGCGCTGGCATTGTAAATTTCAAGTCAGTGGATCTTAGTTTGCTGGGCTCCATGGGAGTGGGACCCGCTGAGCCAGACCACTTGGCTCCCTGGCTTCAGCACCCCTTTCCAGGGGAGTGAACGGTTCTGTCTCACTGGTGTTCCAGGCACCACTGGGGGATGGGAGAAAAAAAAAAAAAAAACCTCCTACAACTAGTTCAGTGTCTGCCCAAATGGCCGTCCAGTTTCGTGCTTGAAACTCAAGGCCCTGGTGGGGTAGGCACCGAGGGGAATCTCCTGATCAGTGGGTTGTGAAGACCATGGGACAAGTGCATTATCTGGGCTGGAGGGCAAGCTTTTTGTTGTTGTTGTCGTTTTTGTTTTTGTTTTCTTTCTGTTTTTTTTCTTTCTTTCTTTTTTTTTTTTTTTTTTTTTTTTTGAGACGGAGTCTCGCTCTGTCACCCAGGCTGGAGTGCAGTGGCCGGATCTCAGCTCACTGCAAGCTCCGCCTCCCGGGTTTACGCCATTCTCCTGCCTCGGCCTCCCAAGTAGCTGGGACTACAGGGTCCGCCACCTCGCCCGGCTAGTTTTTTTGTATTTTTTAGTAGAGACGGGGTTTCACCGTGTTAGCCAGGATGGTCTCGATTTCCTGACCTCGTGATCCGCCCGCCTCGGCCTCCCAAAGTGCTGGGATTACAGGCTTGAGCCACCGCGCCCGGCCTGGAGTGCAAGTTTGCTCCTTGCTCAGTTCCTCACCGCTTCCCTTGGGTAGGGGAGAAAATTCTCCAACCCTTTGTGCTTCCCACATGAAGCAATGCCCCACCCTGCTTCAGCTAGCCATCTGTGGGCTGCACCCACTGTCCAACCAATCCCAGTGAGATGGATCGGGTACCTCAATTGGAAATACAGAAATCACCCGGTTCCTACGTTGGTCTTGCGGGGAGCTGCAGACGGGAGCTGTTCCTATTTGGCCATCTTGCCGGCAAGCCAAATTATTTTCCTAATTAATACTTTTAGATAAAATTATAATGCACACTTAAAAATGAGCCAAAACAAAAATGGTAAATACAACAAAGTATCATAAACACTCGTGTAACTGTCATGCCGAGCAAGACATGCCTAGGCAAAGAGCCTAGGCCCACCTCCATGCTACTTTTCAAGCCCCTTAACATTTCTTCAAATCTCCTGGGGTAAGCAATATCTGTAATTTACAGTGATCATTTACTTTATTGTCTTTATACCTTACCAACTAGGTATGCAACCCTAAACTCCTAAACATAGTTTTACCTACTTTAAACCATATGTAAATGTAGTCTTGCATGTTCTTGTTCATGGCTTCTTGGACTAACATTGTTTCTGAAATTTAGTTACATAGTTGCATGTACATGATCCATATCTTTTTATTTCTCTATATTTCCCATTGCATAAATTTACTGTAATGGTTCATCTGTCCTTAGCGGATATCTACCTGGGGGTTTTCATGTTTAAGCAGTTATGGATAATGCTACTATGAGCATTCTTTCACATATAATTTGATGCAATTTCTTTGGATATGTAGAATCACAGGGATCTTGACTATGACTTTGAAATTCTCTTCACAGATGTAGAAAAGTCCAAAATATAATTTAACTACATTTACTCTTTTTATCTTTACCTCCAGTCTACATATAGCTATTGGGAGGCTGAGGCAGGCAGATCACCTGAGGTCAGGAGTTTGAGACCTGCCTGGCCAATATGGTGAAACTCTGTCTCTACTAAAAATACAAAAAATTGGCCAGACACGGTCGCTCACACCTGTAATCTCAGCACTTTGGGAGGTCAAGACAGGCAGATCACCTGAGGTTAGGAGTTCAAGATTAACCTGAACAACATGGAGAAACCTTGTCTCTACTAAAAATACAAAATTAGACAGGTGTGGTGGTGCATGCCTGTAATCCCAGCTACTCAGGAGGCTGAGGCAGGAGAATCACTTGAACCCAGGAGGCGGAGGTCGTGGTGAGCCAAGATTGCTCCATTTCACTCTAGCCTCAGCAACAAGAGCGAAACTCTGTCAAACAAACAAACAAACAAAACCAAAAAGGAAACATTAGCTGGGCATGGTGGCAGGTGCCTGTAATCCCAGCTACTCAGGAAGGAAACTGAGGCAAGATAATCGCTTGAACCTGGGAGGTGGAGGTTGCAGTGAGCCAAGATCATGCCTTTGCACTCCAGCCTGGGCAACAAGAGCAAAACTCTGCCAAAAAAAAAAAAAGAAAAGAAAAGAAAAGAAAAAAAAATACTACTTGAGAGTGGGTACTTTACAAACAAAAGAGGTTTAATTGATTCACAGTCTCACATGGCTAGGGAGGTCTCAGGAAACTTAGAATCAGGGATGGTGAAAAAAAAAGCAGGCACCTTCTTCACAAGGCTGCAGGAAGCAGTGACCAGGGAGAAGTGCCAGACACTTATCAAACAACCAGAACTTGTGAGAACTCACACACTATAATGAGAACAGAAAGGGGGAAATCTGTATCTGCCCCCATGATCCAATCCCCTCCAACAAGGTCACTCCCTTGATACATGGGGATTACAATTTGATAGAAGATTTGATATAAGGTTGTTTGCAACTCAAAGGATAAATAGCTTGAGGAGAGGAAAGCCCCATTGTCTATGATGTGTTTATTTCACATTGCATGCCTGTATCTAAACATCTGATGTACTCCATGAATATATATAACTACTATGTATGCACAAAATAAAAACTAAAATAAAAATAAATAAAGATGGGTACATTTTATCACTTTTGGAAAAATCTCCAGAAGGTTTCTTATGTCCCATTTTCTATCTTCTAATCTTCCAGGATTCCAGAATTACGTTAGATGTTCTGGCTGTAGCTTCAATGTCTCTTACCATCTGGTCTTATATTTTCCATCTCTTTGTCTCTTTTTACTTTAGACTTCTTTCTGTCTACTTATATTCCAGTTCACGAATTGTCTCTTCTGTCATGTCTAACTTGATGTTAACACTGTCTATCGGATTCTCAGTGCTGATTATTCACTTTTTTAGTTTTAATATTTTAGGTGTAGAAATAATCTTTTATTCTCCTTCCATAAATCATCATCTATGGGAATACTGAAAAACTACTCTTACCACCAAGTTCTTAAAGAAAGGGTTTTGGGTTTCTATTGGTGGTGGTTGTTTTCTAGTATGCTTGACATTAACACTGTAAACATTTTCTAATTTTCCCAACACTTTGGTCACAGAATAGAATAAAAGCATGGCCTAGGCATTCTCCTGCAAGTTGGAAAAAGCTGGAGCTTGATTTCATGTGAGAAGCGTTTTTGGATAGCCCCTTGTCTGTTGATGGGCCCTCACCACAAACTCTCCTCACAAGAAAATTCGATGAGGAGCACTGGATCTCCAAATGCCATCCCAATAAATAAAATGTAGTACCTCGAGCACAGCTTCACTGCTCTAACCCATGAATTAATTTTTATTATGTTTATATTGCAGAAATAGGGCTCTGTGCCTTTCATCTTTGTCATTACTCAAATGAGATATTGAAGATGTGAGGGCTAATTTACATTTGATTTGTTTAGTCCTAAACTTCTCTGTTTAAAAATATGAGATTGATCATGAAATGGCTTAGTCATCTCTCTTACTACGGAATTATATTTGCACTAAACACTAAATCTTACAGTGTTTAGTGTTCCTTGGATTAGTTTAAGGTCATCCATAAACAATTATTTTCTTAATGTATTTTAAACTAGACTACACTTAATTTCTAAATATAGATGTATTCAGCTTGACTTGAATTTGACTGTATACTGATGTAACTTACCCATAATGATATTTTAAAAACTACTTCAACATTATCAAAATTATGAATGTAAATATTTCAAAAATAAATTATTTAGTAGAATAAATATAGATAGAGATGAAGATAATAATGGGCTACAAGGGAGAATGCTATCTGATAAAGGTGACTTCAGTCCATTATTCTATGTGCTAGAAGTCAGGGTGATGGGAGAACACTGTTCCTCATGGCTTTATAATTCTCACATTATTCTCAGCCTCAGGGCTCAAACTGGAAGAATACCTTCACATAGTAATTCATCAAGAATAACTTAAAACCAACTCAAGTTCCAATGATTTACTTGCTACATTTTTCCTGTTACTAAATTCTAAAAATCAAGCCACACATGACCTCCAACAAATAGTACTCTCTGTTTGGTTTCTTTCTTTCTTTCTTTCTTTTTAATTTTCATTTGAACATGTACAAAGACTCTGCATTTATACAGTACATAAACTTTATTACATATATCAATAGCATCATTAGCAAGCCAAATTCTTTCAAATACTTTTTTACATTCTCAGCTACTATGACTAAATCTGGATTATTTTATTATAGCAGCCAAAGTAGCATGACAAATAAAAAAAAAAACCCAAAGATTGCACTAAACAAGTTTTATACCTTAAAGCATTTACTTTTCCCTGCTTTTTCTCTAATAGAGAGCCAAGAAATGTACAGCGGAAAAATATTTTGTCAAACACACGTGTGCACCTATTGATCACAAATTGTGATATTTGAATGGTAACAATATGAGTACAATTATTTTACTTAGGGATAAATTTAGGGATAATTATTTTATATATTTAATATCTATGGTCATACAGTTTGTTGGAAATTTACTAATTTCTGCCACTTCAAAATGTGCATTGTAAATAATTAAATTGGAAATAAGAACAAAAGGTGCCTAGCAACATATAGATATACAAAATTTGATTTTAG
The DNA here is from genome assembly GCF_007565055.1 of Rhinopithecus roxellana. Classification (NCBI taxonomy): domain Eukaryota; kingdom Metazoa; phylum Chordata; class Mammalia; order Primates; family Cercopithecidae; genus Rhinopithecus; species Rhinopithecus roxellana. Next base: position 122,151,897 of record NC_044558.1, on the reverse strand, counting down.
GTTTGGGGGTACATGCGACGCTTTGTTACATAGATAAACATGTGTCACGGGAGTTTGTTGTACATGTTATTACAGGTATTAAGCTCAGTACCCAATAGTTATCTTTTCTGCTACTTTCCCTCTTCCCACCCTCCTCCATCAAGTAGACCAGAGTATCTGTTATTTCCTTCTTTGTGTTCATAAGCTCTTATCATTTAGCTCCCAGTTATAAGTGAGAACATGTGTTATTTGATTTTCTGTTTCTGCATTCATTTGATAAGGATGATAGCCTCCAGCTGCATCCATGTTCCCACAAAAGACACAATCTCATTCTTTCCTATGGGGTGCATAATATTCAATGGTGTATACATACCACTTTTTTTAATCCACTCTGTCATTGATGGGCATTTAGGTTGATTCCATGTCTTTGCTATTGTGAACAATGCTGCAATGAATATTCGAATGCGTGCAGCTTTATGGTAGAATGCTTCATGTTTCTCTGGGTATATATCCAGTAATAGGATTGCTAGGTCGAATAGTAGTTCTGCTTTGAGCTCTTTCAGAAATCGCCATACTGCTTTCCAAAATGGTTGAACTAATTTACACCCCCATCAACAGTGTATAAGGGTTTTCTTTTCTTCACAACCTCACCAGTACGTTATTTTTTAACTTTTTTTCCAAATGTTACTGGGGATCGCGTGGTGCTTGGTTATATGAGTAAGTTATTTAGTGCTGATTTGTGAGAGCACTCATCACCCTAACAGTATACACCGCACCCCATTTGTAGTCTTTCATCCTTGTCCCCCTCCCACACTTCCCCTCAAGTCGCCAAAGTCCATTGTATCATTCTTATGCCTTTACATTCTCATATCTTAGCTCCCACATATCAGTGAGAATATACAATGTTTGATTTTCCATTCCTGAGTTGCTTCACTTAGAATAATAGTCTCCAATCTCATCCAGGTCAGTGCAAATGCTGTTAATTCATTTCGCTGAGTAGTATTCCATTACATATATACATATATATAGGATTACATATTTGGTATCCATCTATATCTATCTATATCTACCTATATCTATATCTGTATCAGTTTCTTTATCCACTCGTTGACTGATGGGCATTTGGGCTGGTTCTATGATTTTGCATTCCGAATTATGCTGCTATAAACATGCATGTGCAAATATCTTTCTTGTATAATGACTTCTTTTCCCCTGGGTAGATATCCAGTCGTGGGAATCCTGCTTGCCACTCTGTGCCATTTAACTGTGTCATTTAGCCCATTTACATTCAAGATTAATATTGATAGGTGTGGATTTGATCCTGTCATGTGCTGTTAGCTTGTTATTGTGTTTGCTTGTTTGTGTGGTTGCCTTAAAGTGACACTGGTCTCTTTGTTTAAGGGTGTTTTTTTTATTAGCTGGTAGTGGTCTTTCTTTTCTATACTAAGTGCCCCTTTCAAGATCTCTTGTAAGGCAGATCTGGTGGTAATAAAGTCCCTCAACATTTGCTTATCTGAAAAAAATCTTCATTTTCCTCAACTTAAAAAGCTTAATTTGGTTGGATATGAAATTCTGGGTTGAAGATTTTTTTCTTTAAGAGTGTTGAATGTAGGCCTCCAATCTCTTCTGATTTGTAAGAATTCAGCTGACAGATCTGCTGTTAGCCTGATGGAAATCCCTTTGTAGGTGACCTGCCCTTTCTCTCTGGCTGCCTTTAACATTCTTTCTTTTATTTCCATCTTGGAAAATCTGATGATTATGTATCTTGGAGATGATCTTGTGTAGAATCTTGCATGAGTTCTCTGTATTTCCTGAATGTCTGTTGGCCTCTCTAGCAAGGTTGGGAAATAGTTCGTGAATGATATTCTGAAATATACTTTCCAAGTTGTTGGCTTTCTGGCTCTCCCTTTCAGGGATTCCAATGATTTATAGATTTAACCTCTTTTCATAATCCCATACTTCTCAGGGGTTTTGTTCATTCCTTTTTATTATTTTTTCTTTATTTTTGTCTGACTGTCTTATTTCACAGAACCAGTCTTCAAGTTCTGAAATTCTTTCCTCAGATTGCTATATTCTGCTGAAATATATCTCCCATGTTTACCACACCTTGGCCAAAAAATAAAATTTGCCAAAAATCCAGACACTCCCCATATATACCTTCTTGTTGATATCGTTTCCCTTTAGTTTTCTTCCTTCCAACTATTCCAATTGTTATGATAATCACTCATACATTTCATTTTAGAGTTTTACCACAAATGTAATAAATTACAATGTATTAAAAATATATTTTTGAAAACTTCATATAAATTGACTTAAATTGAATGTATTTTCGATATTAATAATTCCTCTCACATCTGTGAATATTACCTATTTAGCTCAAATTTGTTCATTTTCTTTGCTATGTAAATTCTTTGTAAACATATCACTCTGGTTTGCTTTTTGATTGCCGTACAGAACTCGACTGTTTAAGTATGCCATAATTTATTTATCATTTTATCACTGATGGTCATTTGGGAGAATTTTCAACTTTAGCTACTAAAACACAGTGATATGCACTTTTTTCATATGTATTCCAGTAGGAGTACAAATATTGGTTCTTGTGAGGTGATCCTCCATCATAATCAGATAATGTCATGCTCAGCCAAAGGAATTCTTTCAATTGATAATCCTAGGAGAAGTGTCTGAAAATTTTCAGAGCTTCATGTCCTTTTCAAAATTAAAAACAAAAACCAGAATAATTTTTGAACTTTTATATTTATATAAAATATTATTGAACAACATTTTACAATACTTTTTTATTCACATTTGAAATGCAACTTTAGTTTTAAAATTACATATTACTCTTTTTTCATTCTATGACTCTGATTTCACACACATTTCTTTTCTTTTTTTTTTTTTTTTTGAGACGGAGTCCTGCTGTGTCGCCCAGGCTGGAGTGCAGTGGCGCGATCTCGGCTCACGGCAAGCTCCGCCTCCCGGGTTCACGCCATTCTCCCGCCTCAGCCTCCGAGTAGCTGGGACTACAGGCGCCCGCCACCACGCCTGGCTAGTTTTTTGTATTTTTAGTAGAGACGGGGTTTCACCATGTTAGCCAGGATGGTCTTGATCTCCTGACCTCGTGATCCACCCGCCTCGGCCTCCCAAAGTGCTGGGATTACAGGCTTGAGCTACCGCGCCCGGCCCACATACATTTCTTAAGAATAAATTATATATACTTATTCCTATTACATTATTAACTTTTCTAATCTTTTTTCTTGAAGTTTCAAATTCTCTTTTGTTATCAGCAAGTAGAGTTATACCAGAGATATTTTCTTCAATCAAACATTGTGTCAAGTGACTTTGTGAAAATATGATTAGTTATCAGCATATCATAAGGGAAAATTAGATTGTTTAGATTGTTTAACAACCCTTGAAAGAACTCATGAAAAAAGTGTTAAAATATTAAAATGATTGTACATTTAATATGGGCATCATAGGAAAATACAAATTCTATCATTACTAGTATGGAAAAAAATGATTGGTAGTTAACTTCCCATGTCTGGGCAAACACACATTAAAAAAGGGCAAGCCTAGGCCGGGCGCGGTGGCTCAAGCCTGTAATCCCAGCACTTTGGGAGGCCGAGACGGGCGGATCACGAGGTCAGGAGATCAAGACCATCCTGGCTAACAGGTTGAAACCCCGTCTCTACTAAAAAAAAAAAAAAAAAAAAAAAAAAACTAGCCGGCCGAGGTTAGGCTAGCCGCCTGTAGTTGGGACTACAGGCGGACACCTGTAGTCCCAGCTACTCGGGAGGCTGAGGCAGGAGAATGGCGTAAACCTGGGAGGCGGAGCTTGCAGTGAGCCGAGATCCGGCCACTGCACTCCAGCCTGGGCGACAGAGCGAGACTCCGCCTCAAAAAAAAAAAAAAAGGGGGGGGGGCCTAATATCAATGGTGATGATTCCTTTTAAGGTCTTGATCTTAAACTCTATGCAATCCTGATTTCCGAATGTGCAGTAAAATTCTTGGTTCTTCTAAATTAAATTCTGGGACCAGTGCCGAACAAGAAAGCACTGGGGCATACTAATGGATGAGTTCAATGCTGTCTTTATGGAAAACATGTAATTTTCTTTTCTTTTTTTTTTTTTTTTCTTTTTTTTTTTTTTGAGACGGAGTCTCGCTCTGTCACCCAGGCTGGAGTGCAGTGGCCGGATCTCAGCTCACTGCAAGCTCCACCTCCCAGGTTTACACCATTCTCCTGCCTCAGCCTCCCGAGTAGCTGGGACTACAGGCTCCCGCCACCTCGCCCGGCTAGCTTTTTGTATTTTTTTTAGTAGAGACGGGGTTTCACCGTGTTAGCCAGGATGAAAACATGTAATTTTCAAAACAGTTCAAATTAACTACTATTTAAACAATGTCTCGTCTTGCAATAGGCTGACATTTTTTCATAATAATTTTGAAGTAAAAGCTGATTTTTCATTCGCCAGCATGCAAATGAAGACATATTCTCTTTCATTGTTTTGCAATATTTTCCTTGTGTAGCCATAATTTGTGTTCAGCAACATAACTTGCTATGGAAATTTTTAAACCCAATACATAGATCATATATTGGATGTCTAAATTTCTGAAGGCAGCTTGATCATAACTTGTATCATGACTGCTGTTAATTTATTTTTCTCAGTACCAGATACATGTAAACAGAATCTAAATTTTTCCTATCAAAAGCATTCAAGATTTTCTTGGGAAGACATATACACCCATACACATATATACACACCCCACATGAATGGGAATAGTTTTTGTCCTACAGTTTCCAAAATGAAAAATAAACTTTAGGGATGTCACGCAGGTTGAAATGGCCCTATTTTCCCACTCAGAATTTTCAGCCCATTTTCAATATTTATTGAACTGATCTCTCATCCTTAGGCCTTTAAGGAATTCATTCTCTTAAGTCAATTTGATATTCAAATATTAATTAATTAAATATTCAGCACTTCTGCAAATATTCTTTGAGCACTTAAAAAAAGTGTTTTCAATTGAAGAATATTGACTTCTCTGTATATGATTATTTGGATATTTTTCTTTCATTTTAACTTATTTTTTATTATTTAATGGTTTAAGACTAACAGATGTTAAAATCAGTCTCCCATGTTGGGTTTTATTCATTTTCAGTTTTTACAGTATAATTGTTTCTAAGAAAAGATCTTGGAGTCAGACTGCCAGGACAGGAAATCAGGTTCTCTGCTTCATATAGGTATGATCTGAGAATCTATTTTACAACAACTATCAGCCTTAGGATAGCCATCTGTTAAATGCAGATGATAATAATACCCTCTTTGGATAGTCTTTATGAAGACTTAGTACACATTTGTGTAACTAATTTCAATTTCACCTGTCTGGTTCAGGCAGGAAACAAGGATTGCTAGTTTTTTATTTGATTCTATGTTACTTGATATGTTGAAGTTACCTATGAAAACTTCCACTTTTGAATAGATATAGTAGGTTCAAGACAGCAAGATGTCCTTCTGCAACAACTCAGATAAGATAAATAAAAGGCCAAAATTATGTGTGTATTCATCAAAGAGCTTGCAAGCAATAAGGACCATCTGAACTGAAATCCAGCACAAGGAGAGTCTTCATGTGTGAAGAGCAATTTATAAAGCAATCCTTACATCACAGAAAACTTTTTCTGCAGAAAATGTAAGACTACTCCAAAAATACGCCTGGAAATGCCAAGTGACTAGGCCAATAAAATATTTTTTTAAAATACAAATTTGGAGGACTAGTTTCTAATTTCAAAGTTTACTACAAGTTTACTGGACTAAATCAAGACACTGTGGTAATTGCGTCATGAGAGACAAAAGAACAATGAAACACAATTGAGAGTCCAGAAATTAGTAATGACATTCATGGTCAGCTGATTTTTAAAATCACACCATTGCAATTCAACAGGAATTAATCATTTTTCTCAACTAATTAGTTGAGAAAAATTAAATACCCACATGTATAAAGATGAATTTAGGCTACTGCCAATGCCCACATGGAAGCTGGCAGCCTTGGGCCAGCCTGCACCCCATCCCAGTCCAAGAGCCTATACCTTGCTACACTGCTGGTGCTGGCATGTGTTAACAAACTTGTGTTACACTGTCACTATTCAATGAAGAGCTTTGGCTGGTACCACCCTTCAGAATGTTGTGGCCAGCAATTCAGGAACACAATGGCCCTTCCAGCACAGCAGATTCCCAATGTTGAGGGTCTAGAGAACAAAGTCCGGGGTCCAAAACTAGACCCCAGAGTTAGAGTTAGAAACTTTGGCCCTCCTAAAATCTACCAGAAGCAAACTCATTTGATGGAATCCACAGTGAAAGCCCAAAGTGCATCAAATAAGATAAAAACAGAAAGAAAAAAAAAATTCCAAAGAATGGCAACTTCAAGACTGAAGAGTATCAGCCCACAGAGATGAGAAAGAACCAGCACAATAACTGCGGCAATTCAAAAAGCCTCCAAATGACCACACTAGTTCCCTCCCAGGCTCAAAAGGCAGAAATATTATTCAGAACATGGACAGGAACAAAGATAATGAGATTCAGGAGAAAGTCAAATCACAATCCAAAGATTCTGAGGAATGCCATAAAATGATACAGAAGACACAAGACAAAATGGTCATTTCAAGAAAAAAATCCAACTGATCTGATAGAGCTGAAAACATCACTTCAAGAATTTCAGAATACAAATGCAAGTGTTAACAGAATCAACACAGCTGGGGAAAGAATCTCAGAGCTCAAGGCCAGCTCTCTGAAATTAGTCAGGGAAAAATAAAAAAAAGTAAAGAAGAACACACCAAATCTCCAAGAAATATAAGATTTTGTTAAGAGACTAAATACATGACTCACTGGCATCCATGAAATACAGGAATAATAGAAGGCAAACAACTTGGAAAACCTATTTCCACAAAATTTTCCTCAACCTTGCTACAGAGGCCAGCATTCAAATTCAGGAAATGCTAAGAACCCCTACGAAATACTACACAAGAAGACTATACCCAAGACACCTAGGCATCAGATTCTCCAAGGTGAAAATGGAAGAAAAAATGCCATAGGCAGCTAGAGAGAAAGGGCAGGTCACCTACAAAGGTGACAGCATTGAGCTAACAGGGGACCTGTTAGCAGAAACTCTATAATCAGGAAGAGATGGGGGCTCATATTCAGAAATGTTTTGAAAAAGAATGTCCAATCAAGAATTTCATGTCCAGCCAATCTAAACTTCATAAGCGAAGTAGAAATAGGATCTTTTTCAGACAAACAAATGCTAAGGAATTTCATTACCACCAGATCTGTCTCACAAGAGGTCCTGAATGGATTGCTAATCATAGAAAGGAAAGACCATTATCAGCCACAACAAAATCACACTTAAGGACATAGACCAGTATCCTATAAAGTAACCACAGAAACCAGTCGTCATGATAAGCAGCTAACAACATGATGAAAGGATCAAATTCCCACATATGAATACTAACCTTGAATGTAAACAGGTTAAACCCCTGAATTAAAAGGCACAGAGTGGCAAGTTGGATAAAGAGGCAAGATGCAATGGTATGGTGTCTTCAAGAGACTCACTTACATGCAATGATACCCATAAGCTCAAATTTAAAAGACTGAGAGAAATCTACCAAGCAAATGGAAAATAGAAGCAGGGTTGCTATTCTAACTTTTCTTCTTTTTTCTTGTTTTTTGTTTGTTTGATTGTTTGTTTGTTTTGAGTCAGGGTCTCATTCTGTTGCCCAGGCCGTAGTGCAGTGGTGCAATCTCAGCCTACTGCCACCTCTACCTCCTGGTCTCAAGAAATCCTCCCAACTCAGTCTTGCAAGTACCTGAGACCACAGGTGTGCACCACCATGACTGGCTAATTTTTGTATTTTTTTTCTTGATGGAGACAGGATTTGGCCATCCTGCTCAGGCTGGTCTCAAACTCCTGGGGTCAAGTGATCCATCCACCTCAGCTCCTAAAGTACTGGTATTACAAGTCTGAGCCATGGCACCTGACCTTGATCATCTAATTTCATACAAAACTGTCTTTAACCAGGAAAGATCAAGAAAGAAACAGAAGGGCATTACATAATTGAAAAAGGCTCAATTCAGCAGGAAGACATGACTATTCTAAATGTATATGCACCCAACCCAGATTCATAAAGCAAATTCTCACAGACCTATTAAAAAATTAAGAAAACTACACAATACTAGTAAGAGATTTCAACACCCCACCAACAGCATTAGACAGAATATCAATGCAGAAAACTAACAAAGGTATTCAGGACCTGAAATAGACATTTAACCAAATGAACCTAATAGACATGCACAAAACAGTTCACCCCAAAACAACAGAATACACATTCTTCTCATCTGCACATGACATATAATCTAAAATCAACCACACGATCTAACATAAAACAATTCCTAGCAAACATGAAACAGAGAAAATCATACCAATCACATTCTTGGACCACAGCACAATAAAAATGTAAATAAATACTAAGAAAATACCTTAAAACCATATAATTACATAGAAATTAAACAACCTTCCCCGAATGACTTTTGGGTACATATTGAAATTAAGGCAGAAATCAATAAAGTCTTTGAACATAATGAGAACAAAGATACAACATACCAGAATCTCTGGGATATGGATAAGGCAGTGTTAAGAGGAGAGTTTGTAGCACTAAACACCCACATAAAAAAGTTAGAATGATCTCAAATTAATAACCTAACTTCACAAGAGAAACTAAACAAACAAGAGTAAACCAATGCCAAAGCTAGCAAAAGACAATAAATAACCAAAATCACTGATATCATTATGTGATTATATATAGATCATTATATAATTAAAATCCCCCATGTATCAATCTGCCAATATCTGCATTGCTATATATAAATAATACATATGAATATATAAATGAATAATCAGCCTTATTCCTCTCTATTGAACCATTTGACTACATTATCAGTAAGGAGACGGCATGAGATCACCAACAAAACAAGCCTGATTGATTAAAGCCTGAAGAATTGAGAGCTTGGGCGGTGTGACATTTTCAGTTTAGAGACAAGAGAAAGAACCAGCAAAGGAGATTGAGAAGAGGTGCCCAGTGAACAACGACAAAATCAGAAGATGGCAGCATCCCCCCAATAAATCATGCTCAATGCTGCTAATAGAGCATGCAACATGAAGACTAACCATTGGCAACACGCACTCACTGGTGATCTTAACAAATGTCAGATTTAATGGAGTGGTGACAGCAACAGACTCATTGGAATAGGCTGATAGGCCAATAGTTGAAGAGGCTTCATACTTTGCTAAATAACTATAAACCAAGAGGAAAGCAGAGTTGAAAAAGCTGAGTCCTGAGATCAGCCTCTGATGTGACAAATCAAAGACCCTCAGCCAGTTCTCAGGACTGAGCCAATTCACAGAAGCAGAGATAAACGACTGAAAGGAAGTCTAAGTCCTCTTGATAATGAACACTGAGGGGGTTGGTACATTTTGTATCCCTATTCAGTTAGCCTATCTGGCCTCTGCTGAAATCAGATGGATTATAGGATGAATGCACGTTAGCATAAACTTAAATCGCACTTGCAGGCGCTCTCTAGGATGTGGTACCTTCACTGAGCAGAACGTGGTTTCTGGCACTTTGTATGTGGTTTTTGATTTGGTGAATGCTTTTTAATCTACACGCATTATGAGAGAAAATCAAAACAATTTGTTTGGTGTGGTAAGAAGAAAAGCACTGCTTCACTGTTTTATGTCAGGGCTACGTCACTTCTGTTTTCAGATTAATTGGCATTTTGCAAAACATCACGTTAACTCAATATATTAATACTGTTACTTTAATTGGTATTCATAAGGAAGAAGTAGCAAGTTCCTTAAATATAGTAAAATAGTATTACTTTGAACAGAAGTAAAATACCAGAAGAAGAGAGACATAAACCTCAGAAGATTCAGGGACTTATAACATAGATGGTGTTTTTAGAGATCCAATGCTCCTGGTCCTTGTGTCAAAACATCCTTTTTAAAGTAAATGGCTCGTTTCCTGATACATAATTCTTCTCACTAAAAAAAAAGGCACAGTGTTTTTTGGACCTATTGGGATTTTGGAGTCAACATATTCCTCATTTGAGGATATTGCTGTGACTCACTAATGGAGCTTCCAAAGGCTACTGGTCTCAAGTGGAACCCAGAACAAAAAAGGGTTCCATAGCAGATATAGGATCTGGCCCAAGCTGCTCTGCCCATTGTGCCAGATGATCCAGCAGAATTCAAACATGCTAGAGGCATGCATAGTGGGCGTTATAGGACTCTGTCCAAGTCTCTGAAAAATCCATAGGAGTGGGGAGAGAAAAGCCCGAGGGAATTAGTGCAAGACCATTCCCTCTTCAGCAGAGGAGTGCCCTCTGTCTCCAAAACAAAACAGCAGGTGCAGAAGATTAGAGACAAGCGAAAGAACCAGCAAAGGAGATTGAGAAGAGGTGCCCAGTGAACAACGATAAAATCAGAAGAGGGCAGCATCCCCCAAATAAACCAGGTTCAATGCTGCTAATAGAGCAGGCAATATGAAGACTAACCATCGCCCCTCTAAGCATGAGCACCTCTAAGCACAAGACTCTGTGCAACTGTGGAAATCATATGCCCATAAAGCCAGCCATGATTGGAAGACATAAGCAAATCTGAGTGGTACAAGGAGTAGACAGTATTGGACGCAAACATGTGTTTCCTCAGATTCCCTTAACTGTCTCTTATTCCCTAGGCCACCACCTTGCCTGATCTAGATCATCCTACCATCCCTCCTATTGGGGCGTGAATGGAACACCACACTGTGGGCATGAGGTCTGTCTTTCATAACAGCCACCAAGGGAGCAGATGATGGAAAACAGAACAGCAGAGATGGTAGTTCTGCCTCAGGGAAACCCTTGCCAATGGGAAATAGAAGACAAAAGACAGCTGAACAGATACATTCTCCCTCCTCTCTCACTTCCATGGACTAATGCCGGCTGTGGTTTCCTCTTGCAGCTTTCTGGAAAAGTACTGGGATCCAAGTGCATGCATCTGATGACCACCATGCTGTCTCTCTCACCTTGTAGTGAAATGGACACAACACAGTCACATACACACAACACATTGTTATAACGCATCCCAACACGTTGTTTCACATCTGCTCTTGCCTCAATGTCCACGTGCTCTTGCCTGAATTTCCATGTGTCCCTGCCATTGCTGCCCTGGACTTACTTTCCAAAGAAATGTTATCACATTAATATCAGACATTGGCTCTAGTTCTAGACCCCTAAAGCTCAGGTATTCATTTAGTGGTATAATTTATTATTCATTCACTTTTCTGTAACTTTTATAATATAGCAATTAAAATGTTCATTTAGAAAGGATATTTAAAATATTATATAAAAATCACATTTTAGTAAGGTAATTCATAACTAACTCAATTTTTTAAATTTCAATGCCATTTCTTTACATAATTACTAGCTAGAAATATCACAATACAGATATATCATTCACAATTGAGAAAATATATAAAAATATCCACAAATATATTATATGCTTTTTTGTAGGTATTGTAGTAGGTGCCATCTGATTTTGATGTTCCACCTTGTCTCCATGTTTTTCATCTGATATAACTGCATCAAGGTTATATTATAGTGATACTTCCCCTACAATTATGGAATAGCCACACTTTTACTCTGATAAATGCTTCTTCTTAGATAATCCTGTAATCTCAACCAGAAACCAGAATAGGAAAATTCAAGCAACTGTAGATTTTGTGATGAGTTTCATTTTCATTGGTTCACCACGCCAATATATATAATTTATTCATGTATTCACTAATTTATTTGTTCATCAAAATATTTTTGGCTACCTATTTTTTATGCGATCTTTTAGGTCCTGGGAGTCAACAGCAAGCAAGATCTACATGATCTCTGCTTTTATGGTGCTTTTATTGTACCAAGAAAGATATATGATAAACAAATAAACAACTAAATAAGATGATTTATCTCAAGGTTTGGATAACAGTGTTAAAATTTCATAACTCCAAGAATTGACACAGTCTATAGAATTAACTTGTTTAATGATGTTATACATTTTTTCCTATAATAGAACTTGTTATCACTGAATATGTCAACACACTTTCTCTTACTTTGTGTTCTCTTGGAGACACACGATGTCCCACTTGTGAATCTAGAAATTTGAGAGAGTTTCAGGTCTTTTACTCAGCACCTCCTCTGACACAAAATCAAAATAAAGGTCTGTTTTAGCTTCTTGCTTCCCTGAATTAGGATGAATGAATGAAACGAAGGATAGTTGCATTATTTGCAACTACATTATAATAAAACATATATTTAAGTCATTTCCTATCATCAATACATAGATTTCATAGATGTCATTTTAACATTTGCAGAATGTATAATTCAAATGATTTTCCTAATTTCTATACTATTTTTACATTAAGTATTTTTTCAAGTAATAAAGATTTGAGTTCATTTATGTGATGTTTAAAAAGAATGTTAAATGTGGAAGACAGTGGAGATAATTGGCAATTCAGGAACTCTGAAGTGGTTTAGGAAAAAAAACTGAAATATTTGGTATCAGATCTCAATTTCCGAAAAGGTTTTCTTTACCTCAAAAACTGAAAGAAATGACTTTTCTGACTGTATATGGAGACTTATGACAGCACTTAAGAGGTCAGCATTGTGTCTCTTTCTTCATCCCTATTACAGATATGACTTTTTTCTCAGTTGTTCACATACTTGTATAAAATCTAATATTCCTCAGTACTGATTATGGTAGACATATACAAAATGTATTTCGAATATATTTGTCATCCTTGAATTTTATTTTGTGCACAGTTTTCTAACAATAATTGTTTGCTTTAAACTGAACATAAAATTAGAATTCATTATGAAATAAAAACTACCCCAAAGATAAAACCTCATTATTGATTTACAATAGAATGCTCATACCATCCAAAAAACTAGAAGTTAAAATAATCGTGTTTAAGCACACTATGGTACCTATGTATGGTACAAATAACAGTGGAAAAGAGAAATGATTTTGTGAAATAAGCTGCAAGTTCTTAACAATTAAAAATAGAGATTATAAATTTTTCAAATGAAATATGATAATATGAAATGTATATGTGAAATACACATGGCTTCATGATTCTGAAAAATTTCTTATATTTTCTATAATTTGGCAGTTTGTAAAAAATGATTAAGATTATGTTATTGTCTAGTTCTAGATCCTTGAGGAATCGCCATACCGTTTTCCATAATGGTTGAACTAGTTTACAATCCCACCAACAGTGTAAAAGTGTTCCTATTTCTCCACATCCTCTCCAGCACCTGTTGTTTCCTGACTTTTTAATGATTGCCATTCTAACTGGTGTGAGATGGTATCTCATTGTGGTTTTGATTTGCATTTCTCTGATGGCCAGTGATGATGAGCATTTTTTCATGTGTCTGTTGGCTGTATGAATATCTTCTTTTGAGAAATGTCTGTTCATATCCTTTGCCCACTTTTTGATGGGGTTGTTTGTTTTTTTCTTGTAAATTTGTTTGAGTTCTTTGTAGATTCTGGATATTAGCCCTTTGTCAGATGAGTAGATTGCAAAATTTTTCTCCCATTCTGTAGGCTGCCTGTTCACTCTGATGGTAGTTTCTTTTGCTGTGCAGAAGCTCTTTAGTTTAATTAGATCCCATTTGTCAATTTTGGCTTTTGCTGCCGTTGCTTTTGGTACCATATGACCCAGCCATCGCACTACTGGGTATATACCCAAAGGATTATAAATCATGCTGCTATAAAGACACATGCACACGTATGTTTATTGCGGCACTATTCACAATAGCAAAGACTTGGAATCAACCCAAATGTCCATCTGTGACAGACTGGATTAAGAAAATGTGGCACATATACACCATGGAATATTATGCAGCCATAAAAAAGGATGAGTTTGCGTCCTTTGTAGGGACATGGATGCAGCTGGAAACCATCATTCTTGGCAAACTGTCACAAGAACAGAAAACCAAACACCGCATGTTCTCACTCATAGGTGGGAACTAAACAATGAGATCACTTGGACTCGGGAAGGGGAACATCACACATTGGGGCCTATCATGGGGAGGGCCAGGGAGGGATTGCATTGGGAGTTATACCTGATATAAATGACGAATTGATGGGTAAAAAAAAAAAAAAAAAAAAAGATTATGTTATTGTCACTCTCTCTTCAGTGTTTCATATACACATACATACACATGCATATATAGATACTTTTTAGACTAACTTTAGGTAAAAGACTTTCCTAGATATACTTTTGGAAATTACTCAAAAACATACAATACAGAAAAACCAGTAGAAAGTATAAATGTTCCAGACAGCATCAGTTTGTTTTCTCTTGGAGACACACGATGTCCCACTTGTGAATCTAGAAATTTGAGAGTTTCAGGTCTTTTACTCAGCACCTATTCTGACACAAAATCAAAAGAAAGGTCTGTTTTAGCTTCTTGCTTCCCCAAATTAGGATGAATGAATGAAATGAAGGATATATAATTGCAGGAGTTTGGCAGAGCAGGAGGACAGGTTCTTTCTGCAGCCTCCTCCTAAGATTCCAAATTGATGTGATTCGGGACAGAAAGTAAACAGCAAGTAACAAGAGGAAGGAGATCACAGTTTGCAAAGCTTTTATGTGGACCCTGGTGTTGGGATCTGGAGATCCTTTGCCATGCAGCTGCATCTTCTTGAGATGTTTATTCAAAGAACAAATAACAGCAGAAAAGATATCAGGGACAGAATAAAGGGTATTAAGTTTGCAAGCGTGGTTACAGTCATATCTGAAAGGTGTGTTGAATCACTCAATTTGATCTCCCAACTCACGTTGCCATGATATTCTTTTGTCCACATACTCCCATCCATGTTTACCACAACAAGATGACAAACCAAAAATGACAAAGACCCGAGTAGTATCACTGGAATGACACTCTTAATTCTCCTTTTTAGGTGAAGAAAAATAAAGTTAGAGAAATTGGCAATCTTGAACAAATAAAATATGCTGAGGCTAGTAGCAACCCAGATGCTGAAATGGTTGGTTACTGCCCAGGCATTAGTACTAGTAATTCTTACTGCTAAACTGTATGAATCTGGTTTCAGAACAGTTGCATACCAAAGTAATAATATTACCCAGTGCAAACCAACTCTGGAGACTGCCAGAGCAGTGAGAATTTGGTCAGCAGAGGAGATCTTTTGTCTGTTGACCCATTCAATGGAATTTACCAATGCTATGAAGCCATTAGCAAAATTTCCAAGAACAAATGTAACCACTACTAGAATGGAAAATATGGGTAGAAAAGTTATCTTGTCTGAACAGACAAAAAGAAAAAATGAAGGCTTAACAACACTGGCTGTGATTCCTTTAATATCCTGACCTTAAATTTTATGTGCACCTGATTTCTGAATGTGCAGTAACATTCTTTTTACTTTTAAATATTGTGACCAGTGTCAAACAAGAAAGTACAAGTTTATGCTAATTGATGAGTTCGATAATGTATTTATGGAAACCATTTTAATTTTCAAACAGCTCAACTTAACTCATTTATTCAATGTCTGTTCTTGTTAGAGACTGGAAATATTCATACTGAAGTTGAAGTGAAACTTGAATTTTCATTTGCCGGCATGCAAATAAGACATATTCTCTTTCAGTGTTTTGCAATGTTTTCCTCGTTTCACATCTCCATAATTTGTGTTCAGCAACTTTACCTGTTAGTTATGGAAAATGTACCACATAGTTCATACAGTAAACATCTAAATCTTAAAGGGAAATTAGTCATTACTAGGATCATCATTATGACCAATTTTTATGCTAGATTTAAATAGACAGAATCCAAACTTTTTAATCAAAATCATCGATAGTTTTCTTGGGAACCATGGGAAGGCCAATACACTTTAAAATCTTACTCCTGCTAACCAGTTCTTTTGTATGACATTATTGTGAACAAGTTCATAAAACATGCACATATAGACAGGCACACACACATACATACACCTATCCAGAAGAAATGAATTTTAAAAATAATTTCCAAAATGGAAAATGAATTTCCAGGAGGTCATCCTGGTGAAATTAGTCCTATTTTCTCTCTCAGGGTTTTTAGTCCATAAAAATATATCGAACATATCTCTCATGCTTAGACCTTTGTTACAGTTACCCTCAAGTCTATTTAATGTCTAAATATTTGACATTTCATTAAAATAGCCAACATTTTTGTAAATATTCCTGAGAATCACAAGCTCTCCTTACAGGGAAATTCAATGAACAGCACTGGATCTCAAAATGCCATTCCAATAAATAAAATACAGTATCTCAACAACAGGTACACCATTGTGTTCCATGAATTTTTATTTTGCTTATAATGTAGACATGGGGCTCTGAGCCTTCAAACTGCCTCATTACCCAAGTGAAGCCTGCCAACCAGACGAAGGCCAGGACCAGACAGATTCACAGCTGAATTCTACCAAATATATAACAAAGCACTGTACGATTTATACAGAACCTATTCTAAGAAATTGAGGAAAAGAGACTCCTCCCTAACTCATTCTATAAAGCCAGCAGCACCCTAATACCAAAACTTTGCAGAGACACAACAAAAAAAAGAAAACCTCAGACCAATATCCTTAACAAACATAGATGAAAAAGTACTCAACAAAATACTAGCAAACTGAATCCAGAAGCACATCAAAAAGCTAATCCACCATAATCAACTAGGCTTTATCACTAAGATACAAGGTTGTTTCAGCATATGCAGATCAATAAGTGTGATTCATCACATAAGCAGAACTAATTAACAAAAACCACATTATCATCTTGATAGACACAGAAAAGGTTTTCAATAAATTCAACATCTCTTCATATTAAAAACTCTCAACAAACTAGGAATGGAAAGTATATACTTCATAATAATAAGAGCCACCTATGACAAACATGGCCACATTATATCGAATAAGCAAAACTGGAAGTATTCCCCTGGAAGATAGGAATAAGACAGGGATATCTTCTCTCACCACACTTAATCAATAGTACTGGAAGTCCTGGCCAAAGCAATCAGGCAAGAGAAAGACATAAAAGTCATCTAAATAGGAAGAGAAGAAGTCAAACTATCCCTGTTTGCAGACAATATAATTCAATACCTAGAAATCCAACAGTCTCTGCCCAAAATCTCCTTGATCTTATAAACAAACTCAGCAAATTCTCAGGAAACAAAGTCAATGCACAAAAATTAGTAGCATTCCTACATATCAACAACATCCAGGCAGAGACAAATAAAGAAAGCAATCCCTTTCATAATAACTGCAAAGGAAAACAATATCTAGGAATACAGCTGACTAGGGAGGTGAAATATCACTACAAAGAGTATTACAAAACATTGCTCACAGAAATAAAATACGACACAAATAAATGGAAAAACATTCCGAGCTCATGGATAGAAAGAATCAATACTGCTAAAATGCCCATACAGCCCAAAGTAATTTATAGATTCAATGCTATTTCTGATAAACTACCAACAACACTCTTCACCAAAGTAGAAAAAACTATTTTAAAGTTCATACGGAATTTTAAAAAGGGCCCAAATAGCCATGGCAATCCCAAGGAAAAAGAACAAAGCTGGAGGCACATTACCTAACTTTGAACCATACTACAAGGCTACAGTAACCAAAACAGCATGGCACTGTTACAAAAACAGGCACATAGACCAAGGAAACCGAATAGAGAGCCCAGAAATAATGCCACCCACCTATAGCCATCTGATCTTCAACAAAGTTAAGAAAAGCAAGCAATGGGGAGAGACTCCCTATTCAATAAATAATGCTGAGATAACTGGCTAGTCACATGCAGAAGACTGAAACTGGACACCTTCATTATACATATACAAAAATCAAAGCAAGCTGGATTAAATACTAAAGTGTAAAACCTAAAACTGTAAAAAGAAAAAAAAAAAAAAAAACACCTGAAAAATAACCTAGGAAATACCATTCTGGACATAGGACCTGGCAAACAGTTCATGACATAGATGCCAAAAGCAGTTGCAACAAAAACAGAAAATGACAAATGGAATACTTAATTAAACTAAAGAGCTTCTGCACAGGAAAAGAAATTATCAACGGAGTAAACAGACGACCTGAAGAATGGGCAAAAATATTTTGCTAACTATGCATCTGACAAAGTCCTATAAGGAACTTGATTTTGCAAGCAAAAAACAAACACCCCCATTTAAAAGTGAATAAAGGACATGGACAATTTTCACGTGAAGACATACACACAGCCAACAAGCATATGAAAAGATGCTCAATATGAACTAATCATTAAAGAAATGCAAATCAAAACCACAATGAGATATCCTCTCACACCCCTCAGAATGGCTATTACTAAAAACAAAACAAAACAAACAAACAAGAAAAACATCAAAAAAACACACTCTGTCAAGGTTGTGCGTTTATACTGCTGGTGGGAATGTGAGACAGAAACAGAAAACCAAGTACCACATGTTCACTTGTAAGTGGGAGCTAAACATTAAATACATGTGGACACAAAGAAGGGAACCACAGACAACAGGGCCTACATGAAGACAGAGGGCAGGAGGGGGCGAGGATCAAAAAGTTATCTATCAGGTACTCTGCTTATCACCTGAGTGATGAAATAATCTATACACCAAGTTCCCATGCCATGAAATTTATTTATATAGCAAACCTGCACATACACCTCTGAACCTAAAATAAAATCTAAAAAAATTAAGAACTGCAGAGGGAAATGAGATTTCTCTTTAAACAAGGCAGTGTTGGAGACCTCAATGACTTAGTGATTTAGTGATGTTTGAGGAGTGGTAACGTTTAGTGTTGATATCTGAGAAAGAGCATTCCAAGGAGAAAGAACACAAGCACGAAATCCCTGAGGTAATGCTTGGCATACTCAACAAGTGACACAAAGGCCAATGTTGCTCGCATGGGATGAGCCAGGCATTTTAGGGCAGACAGGCAGACAAAATCAGATCACACAAATGATTATAGGACTTCATAAGGATTTGGGCTTACTCTTAATGAGTTGAGAAGCCGCTGAAAAGTCTTGAGCAGAAGAATGGCATGATCAAATTTGCATTTAACAGGCTCTCTCTGGCTGCTACCTTGAGAATACATCAGGGGAACGTGAAGAACTAGAAAAAAATAATTAGGAGTTGATGGCAATTATCCTGGCAAGAAATGGAGAAGTTTAGATGAGTATGGCAGAAGTGATGACAAAGGATTAGATTATGTATGTTTTTGAAGACACAGTCTCTAAAATTTGCTGAGATGAGATGTGAAAGAGAGAAAATGTTTACTCTATGTTTTTTGTCTAAGCATCTGAAAGTCTGAAGTGTTCATTAACAAAACAAAAGACTGTAGGAGAAACAGATTTGGGGATGGAAGGAAAGATGAGTAATTTGGTTTAGACAAGTTAGTTCAAGTTCTTGTCAGACAGCCAAATGAAGATGTCAAGTACACTATTAGAGAGAGGATTCCATGAAAGGTAAAACCAGAACATTTTCAGAAGTCACAGGAAGATTTTTTTTTATGAAGGATTAGGCAGAATTTTTATGTAAGAAAAAAGTGATAAAGGAACAGACAAACTCAAACATATTAAAATTTAGGGAATAAAAAGAAAATAGAGCGGGCGGGTGTGGTGCTCATGCCTGTAATCCCAGCACCTTGGGAGGCTGAGGCAGACGATAACCTGAGGTCAGGAGGTTGAGACCAGCCTGGCCAACATGGCAAAACCCCATCTTTTTGTTGTTTGTTTGTTTGTTTTTTGAGACGGAGTCTCGCATTGTCGCTTGGGCTTGGGTGCCGTGGCAAGATCTTGGCTCACTGCAACCTCTACCTCCCGGGTTCAAGCAATTCTCTTGCCTCAGCCTCCCGAGTAGCTGGGATTACAGGTGCCTCCCACCACGCTCAGCTAATTTTTTTGTATTTTTAGTAGAGACAGGGTTTCACCATGTTGTCCAGGCTGCTCTGGAACTCCTGACCTCGTGATCCGCCCACCTTGGCGTCCCAAAGTGCTGGGATTACAGACATGAGCCATCGTGCCAGGCCTAAAACCCTGCGTTTACTAAAAATACAAAAATTAGCTGGGTGTGGTGGTGGGTGCCTATAATCCCAGTTACTCCGGAGGCTAACACAGGAGAATCACTTGAACCCGGGAGGCAGAGGTTGCAGTAAGCAGAGATGGCGCCACTGCACTCCAGCCGGGCTACAGAGCAAGACAGCGTCTCCAAAAAAACAACAACAAAAAACCCCTCAGATATCCAGATAAGAGGATACAAATGTGTCCACTGTCATAAATTCTTCACCATGCTACAAGAGGGGAACTGACATTTTGGTGAATCTTTGTAAACCATCAATTTATCTATCACACTTTTATTTCACCAGTAGCATTTACAAAGCTAAGTAATACAATTCCATTTGAAATTACCCATAAACAGAATAGACCTTTAAAACTTACTACACTCACTCTGGGGAAGAAATAAATACGAATTTTTAGCAAATAAAATATATCATTTTACCTTGCCTCTTTGGAAATAATATTTTTATCTTTCAAGCTGTACTGACAAAATGTATCTTACAGTCAATGAAAAACTGAAACTCAAATAAGCAGACAAGCCTTTTCAAGGTAACAAACTCAGGGAGGGGCAGTGCAGGCTCCAACACAGACCTTTCTAAGTGTCACGGCAGGCCATTCCATCCCTCGGGACACCCATCCTGTTCAGTAAAGTACTCAGTGACCACCTAGGAGGCACTGGCACTGCTCTTTGTCCTCCTGTGGGCCTTAAGTGCATTTTCATATTCAGGTTCTTGCACATCCTCTCTGGGCTGGGTTTTCCTTGTCCTTTGGGACAGTTTTTCTCTCTTCACAAGTCTGAGACAATCTAGAGAACAGAAACCATTTCTGCCTTTTCCTCTCAATATCAGCATCCCATTGGCAGACCGTCAATGTGTCTCCGAGGAATGAAAACTCCGGCTGGAGGAACAGTTTTAATGACCTGGCTTTAATGACATTATGTTGTATTGTCCATTAATTTTAATGTCCTAAAATTTTAATAACCCTAAGGGGTCACCATGTTAGATGAAACTATACCAGGAGATTCCTCTAAGGCTAAGAGCATCCAGCTGCTCCCCTGAGAGACTCTACCCCCTACCTCAGGCTGTCCTTGGCAATGAGATGACCCCGGGACTGATACTCACTAGACCCTCCAATAGACATGGCCACAGTGCGTACTCTGGGTCATCCCCAGACAGTTCTAAAATGCCAGGACTAGGAAAAGACAAGCGGGTGGCTGAGGACACAACACCCTGTAAAGTTTTCAAAGGGGGAGCTGAACCTAAAGACATTTTAGTAATATGTACACTTAGGAAAGATGAAGAGAGGTACAAAGATTTTTTTTACAGTAGAGTAAAGTGTTTGGAAACAGAAAAATATTTTGGCCAAGGTGGCTCACACCTGTATTCCCAGCGCTTTAGGAGGCTGAGGTGGGCGATCAATTAAAGTCAGGAGTTCGAAACCAACCTAACCAACATGGCAAAACCCTGTCTCTACTAAAAATACAAAAATCAGCTGGACGTGGTGGTGGCCGTCTATAAGCCCAGCTACTTGGGAGGCTGAGGCAGGAGAATCGCTTGAACCCGGGAGTCAGAGGTTGCAGTGAGCTGAGACTGCACCATCGCACTCCAGCCTGGTGACAGGGCGAGACTATGTCTCAAAAAAAAAATATATATATATATAATATACATTTAAAATTATTACATGTAGATAGTATTTGAAGTCTTGGGACTGACTGTAGGTAGAAACAAGAGAAGGCAAGGAAATTTTTTATATTTATATTCATATATAATTATATAAAATTAATATACATAATTATAATGTATAAATACATCATATAGGCTGTGCACAGTGGCTTACACCTGTAATCCCAGCAATTTGGGAGGCCGAGGTGGGCAGATCACCTGAGCTCAGGAGTTCGAGACTAGCCTGACCAACATGGAGAAACCCCATCTCTACTAAAGATACAAAAATTAGCCAGGCGTGGTGGTGCATACCTGTAATCACAGCTACTCAGGAGACTGAGGCAGGAAAATCACTTGAACCCAGGAGGTGGAGGTTGCAGTGAGCCCAGATTGTGTCATTGCACTCCATCCTGGGAGACAAGGGTTAAACTCCATCTCAAAATAAGTAAATAAATAAATAAAACAAGAAATATATATTTATGTCTAAATATATAATTATAATACATAAATGTGCATATATACATTTATTATAAATTTATTAATATATAAAATATATTTATTTCTGAGACAGGGTCTGGCTCTGTCACCCTGGCTAGAGCGCAGTGGCACTATCATAGCTCATTGGAGCCTTAAACAGATGGCTCAAGCGATCCTCCCATCTCAGCCTCCTGAGTGACTAGGATTGCATGCACACACCGCCATGCGTAGCTAATTTTAAAATTTTTTGTAGAGACAGGGTCTTCCTTTTTTGCCTAAGCTGGTCTTGAACTCCTGGGCTCAAGTGATCTTCCTGCCTCAGGCTTCCAATGTGTTAGACGTGGGCCACTGCATCTGTTCTAATGCATTTATTAAATTTGCGAGCTTATATTATTTAATACTTTTAAGCACTGAAGGTGTTGAACAACCAACTTGCAGAATTCCCGAACAATGGATGGTCAGCTGTCATGTCCTGGTTCAAATCGTCGCAGCACACCAAGGCTAGAAACCTTTAAGCTAACTTCCACTTAGGTCTCCCGGGGCAGGACAATGTCACTTGGCCAATCCCCACTAAGAGGGACTCTGGAAAGGCAAGAAACTATTCTGTTCTCTGTAATGGAACGTGACCAGGGAGAAGGCAGTTGGGAGGGCCAGCTGGGCCCTCGAACCAGCAGCATCCACCATTGACCAGCTGCCCTAGAACTACACTGTGCTGGGCATTTGGGGCACTGTTATGAGCAAGAGTTTCCATTTTTCTTCTCATGGGACCTTCATGCTAGTGGCAAGAGACAATTTTTTTTTTTTTTTTTTTTTTTTTTTTGAGACAGAGTTTTGTTCTTGTCACTCAGGCTGGAGTGCAATGGTGTAATCTCAGCTCACTGCAACCTCTGCCTCCTGGATTCAAGCAATTCTCCTGCCTCAACCTTCCGAGTAGCTGGGATTACAGGATTGCACCACCACGTCTAGCTAGTTTTTGTATTTTAGTAGAGATGGGGTTTCACCATGTTGGCCAGGCTGGTCTGGAACTCCTGAGCCACTGCACCCAGTCAAGAGGGAGATTTTAAATCAATGAGCATAATTGTGATGAATGCCAGAAAGAAGAATGTGTATGATGGGGAGGGGACCTAAGTTATTGTCTCATATTTTAACACTTTCATAGGCAATAACTAAAAACTTAGAAGCTTGAAACAACACACACCTTTAAGCCAATTTTGGCAAGCTAGGAGTTGAGCACATTTTAGCAGGTCCTCTGCTTGGGATCTCACACTAAGCAGCTGGGCTGCATCCTCATCTGAGGTTCTACTGGGACAGAATCCATTTCCAGGTCCGCTGAGGTTATTGGCAGAATTCATTTCCTAAGACCCGCTTGGCAAGGGCCAAGCTTTTTGCTTCCTTGCCTACGGGGTCCCTCCAAAGGTCCTTTCTCAGCACAGCATCTCCCTCCTGCAGCACCTGCAGGCGGAACCTTTCTCTCTAGTGTGCGAAGGTGATGCACTGTGACAGTGACATCCCATTGCTTTTGCCAGGCTCTATGGGTTAGAAGCCAGTCACCTATTTTGCTCGTACCCAAGGTCAGGAAGACTATATAAGGGCATAGGTCATTGGGGGGTCAGTCACTTTAGGGTGTGGCTGCCACCACTGAACTTGGTGAGACTTTAAGGGTTGGTAGGAGCTGGGCAGGTACAGGGGTGAGGGTGTGTCAGGCAGGGGTGAGGGCGTGTCAGGCAGGGGTGAGGGCATGGAGGGAGATGCAGAGGCCTGCACCCTGGAATGTCCTTTCACTCCCTGAGGTTTTGTTCTCCTGATCCCTGAGTACATCCCAGAATACGGTGGGGCCCTAGCAGGGGAGACGTAGGGAAGCATGTGTTGTTCATCCGGGGACCTTGTTAGGCAAATCAGATTAGGGGCCAGGCTTTCAGTGGTGGGTGCGAGCATGGGAGTGATGAGTGTGCAGGTGTGTGTGGGAAGAGTGATGGGGATGGGGTCAGCCCCAGCCACCATGAAGACCTTAACTGTGCATCCACCCATCCCAGCAGCCTCCCTGAGTGAGTGCCTTCAGGGTGCAGGTCCTGTTTTACACATGGAAGTGAATCAGAGTGGGACACTGCCTTGCCTTAGAGAGGTCACATTTCTTCTCCTTCTTCTCCTTCTTCTTTTTTTTTTTTTTAATTTGCGACAGAGTCTCACTCTGTTGCCCAGGCTGGAGTGCAGTGGTGTGACCTTGGCTCACTGCAACCTCTGCCTCCCAGGTTCAAGCAATTTTCCTGCCTCAGCCTCCTGGGTAGGGTAGCTGGGATGATAGGCACGCATTACCATGCCTGGCTAATTGTTGTATTTTAGTTTCACCATATTGGCCAGGCTGGTCCCAGTCTCCTGGCCTCAAGCGATCTGCCCGCCTCAGCCTCCCAAAGTGCTGTGACTACAGGCGTAAGCCACCACACCGGGCAAGAGGTCACACTTCATGCCAAGTGGGTGGCAGCCACTCAGAGAGCACCCCATCTGGCACTGGGAGTGAGGAGTGCTCAGCGTCCTAGGAAGGCAGAGGGCTGCATGAGAGGTTCGGGGAGGAAGGACTGGAGGAGGATTTGAGATTTTCTTTTCTTTTCTTTTTTTTTTTTTTTTTGAGACGGAGTTTTGCTCTGTCGCCCAGGCTGGAGTGCAGTGGCCGAATCTCGGCTCACTGCAAGCTCCGCCTCCCGGGTTTACGCCATTCTCCTGCCTCAGCCTCCCAAGTAGCTGGGACTACAGGCGCCCGCCACCTCGCCCGGCTAGTTTTCTGTATTTTTTAGTAGAGACGGGGTTTCACCGTGTTAGCCAGGATGGTCTCGATCTCCTGACCTCGTGATCCGCCCGTCTCGGCCTCCCAAAGTGCTGGGATTACAGGCTTGAGCCACCGCGCCCGGCCTTTCACCTGAGCAGCTGGGTGGATGAAGGGGCTGTTTACAGAGAATCACAAGAATGTGGATGAGCAGGTTAGGGCACTAATACAGCACTGTTTTGGCCCGCGGAAAATTTGAGATGCTTCCCTGTGTCCAGCTGGGGCTTTGGGAAAGGTGAGGGCTGTGCATCTGACTGGGATGGATGTCTCTGGCAGGCAGTAGACCATGTGGATGGTTTGTGAAGCCCGGAAGGGCATGAGATTTCCTGTGGCAGTGCCCACTGCAAATGGAAGGGCATTTGGCCTGAGCCCGGACATATACAAGTCGGGCAGAGAAGGGGGTGGGTCCCCGGGACCCACAGAGGAGCAGCTATGGAGGTACAGGGAAACCAAGGGTGTGGGGGCACATGAAGCAGGAAGCTCAAAGAAGATGAGGAAAGAGGTTTTAAAGACGATCAGGGCTGGGGACAGTGGTTCATGCCTGTAATCCCAACACTTTGGGAGGCTGAGACAAGAGGATAGCTTGAGGCCAGGAGTTTGAGACCAGCCTGGGCAACATAGGGAGACCCCATTTCTGTAAATAAATAAATACCATCGGTACTTGGCATTTCAGGCGGGGAACAGCAAACACATGAAAGCTCTGAGGCAGGAAAGGGAAGTGATTAGTGCTCGCTCCTGGTTCCTTTATCAGACCTTAAAGAGATGCAGAGACATTTCAGGTACTCCTTGGCCGAGCTCCTTCAGGGAAGGCCTAAGTTCGCTTCTACTTCCCATCTATTAATTTTTTTTTGGAGACAGAGTCTCACTCTGTCGCCCAGGCTGGAGCGCATGCAATGGCACCATCTCAGCTCACTGTAACCTCCTCCTCCCGGGTTCAAACGATTCTCCTGCCTCAGCCTTCCCAGTAGCTGGGACCACAGGTACGCGCGACCACGATCGGCTAAGTTTTTGTATTTTTAGCAGAGATGGGGTTTCATCTTGTTGGCCAGGCTGGTTTCGAACTCCTGGCCTCAAGTGATCCACCTGCCTTGGCCCCACAAAGTGCTGGGATTACAGGCGCGAGCCACCGCGCCCGGCCCTACTTCACTCCTAACGCCCACCATACGTGCTTCCAAATGTTTGCTGAATGACAAGGTGAACGAGTGAATGGGACTACGTGACTTTGGGCAGCAGGCAATCCTATTCCTTGGACCTCAGTTTCCCTTTTTGTAAAGCAAGCCTGTCTCTCGCTCTCTGGCCTAAAAGCCTGAGTTCTGGGCTTGAGATGAGCGTGTCCTGTAGAGCAGACTCCAGGTGGACGTTGAGCTGGGTCTTCTAGGAGGCCAGGATCGGGCCAGCTCTTGGCTCCGGTCCTCTCGCGAGACCCCGCATGCCCAGTCCCAGCGCCGCCCGACCCAACCTCCCTCTGTTACCTAAGGCCCCGCCCTCTCTGCACGGCTCGCTCCCCATTGGCCGGGGGGCGGGCCCTGGGCGCCCGGCTCCGCTGGGGGCGGGGCGGCGGGCGGCCGGCGGCGCCGTGTGCACCTGGTCGGTGTGTTTCCTGGCCGCAGGCCCGCGCCAGCTGCAGCTACTTGATCCGAGCCGGATCCTGAGCGGGGAACACGGGCTGAAGTGGCGGCGGCGGCCCCGCCCCGGGGCTCCATTGTTGAGGCTGCTGCGGCTCTGTTGGCTGCTCAGCTGCGCTCCAGTTGGCCCAGGCGCCGCGGCGAGGAGCTAGCGCTGCGAGGCGGCGGCCTGAGGTGAGACGGCGCGACTGGCGACTGGGTCTCCGGACCGGGCGGGGGTCTCTGTCCCGGGCGTGACGTCTCTGAGCTGGGCTCCGCAGGGTCCGAGGTCAGGATCCGGGGTCCTTGTGCCTGGGCTTTGTCTCGGCCTCGGGTGGCACCCGGGGCTTCGCGCCTGCTGCGATACCGCGTGGGCCCGCGCGGGGGTCCCGGTCGCCCTGCGGGTGGGGGCCGGTCCCCACTGCTCCCCAGCTCCCCGCGTCTGTCGCAGAGGGGACTGCATGGACCCGGGCGCTGGCTTCTGCCCGGTCCCCCGCGGCGTGGCTGGTCCCCGCGTGCGGCAGAGGGGGCCCTGCGAGGACCCACTCGTGGGGCGGGGTCCGGGTCACCTCGAGTGGGAGGCTCCGCCGCCCTCCCCGCCCTCCCTCGCAGCGAGACTGCTTCGCCAGACCCACCTAGTGGACTGTGCGGACCCTCGGACGAGGGAATCCCTGACTCTGGGTGGGGGCTTTTTCCCGGTCCCCCATGACGGCTTCCTGAGTGTTTTGTCACCTATATAGGTGGCTGCGTGGACCCGCGCGCGTGGGTCCTGCGCCCTGCTAGTGGGGCTGTGCGCCGCCCCGTGGCTCGTCTGGGTCGACCCCGTCTGGGACGCGCGTGTAGTGGGGGTCTGTGCGCGGGGGGCGCGGTTGGTGGGGGCGCACTGCCCCCGCCCCATGATTTATCCTCTCACTTGCCCGGCGGAAGGAAGCGAGAGGCGTGGGCCCGGAGCTGTCGCGCAGCGGCCGCACCGACCTCTGCCCTGGCCGGCGGGTCCCGGGGGGCGAGGTGCTGTCACCGCGAGTCCCACCGCCTGGCTTCTTGCTCTGGCCCCGGGCTGGGCTCCGATTGGAGGGAGCAGGGCCCTTCTGCCCGGCGCTTCTTGATTTTTTCCGTTAGTAATGGGAAGAAAAAAAATCTGGAAAGCCAGATTGAACTTTGTAGCTCTCAGCGCTTGGCGAGTGAAAGAAACTCTCCCAAGAATTTGGCGGGCCGGAAAATGCGTTTCACGCAGGAGCATCCACACCCACGGATGAGGCCAAGGCAGTTACAGTTAGAGGTCAGATTTATGAGGGGAGAGCGAGGGTGAGGTCCGTGGGTGGGGAGACTCCGACCTCAGCTTGATGGGAAGACCTGATGCTGCCCCTCAGACGCTGTGTTTCTCAGCCACCAAAGAAAGTGGAATCACTCCTTAGTGAATGCTTTCATCAAACTTTTGAAAAATCTGTAATGTCCCAGGAAGCAAAATCGAACTGGACAGTTTTCCCCTTTTAAGAGTGTTAAACGTCCCGGAGACAAACAGCAGAAGGCTCAAGGAGTCCAAATACTCAACCTGAAGTTCTTTCTGAACAAGAGATGGTGTATAAGTAACAGGCATACGAGACAAAACTGAACTAATCACCACAGCTGTGGCTCCTAGCCCTGTAGCATGTCATGCAGGCCCTTTTGCCTTCTCTGCCCTCCGCTGTCCCAGACCCCAACGCTACCGCGCACCTCCAGACATCAGCTCCTGCCGACCCATTGCTATGAACTCTGTTTTGGTGGCTCCCTTCTCTCTGAAGTTTTGCTTGTTCTCCTGAAGTCCTGGTCTTTAAGAGCTTATGATCTGCAGGGACAGATTGGCTTTGGGCAGTACATAGTTAACTGTAGCACAGCTTGAAAAATGCTCTGATAGAGGTGGGCAGGCAGTTTGTACATGCGGGTAAATGCGAGGTCCTTTCTCAATACCATGAATCCAAGTATTCATGCTATTTTAAATCTGCAATTCTTTGACTCTCCAGAGGGTTTTTAGATTAATTTTTTTTTCTATTACTTCCTAGGGTTTGTTGCATAGTTCAGAGTACTTGATTAAAACTTAACAGGTCGGCCGGGCGCGGTGGCTCACGCCTGTAATCCCAGGACTTTGGGAGGTCTAAGCAGGCGGATCACTTGAGGTCAGGAGTTCGAGACCAACCTGGCCAATATGGTGAAACCCTGTCTCTACTAAAAATACAAAAATTAGTTGGGCATGGTGGTGGGCGCCTGTAGTCGCAGCTACTCAGGAGGCTGAGGCAGGAGAATAGCTTGAACCCAGGAGACGGAGGTTGCAGTGAGTGAAATGGCTGCACTGCACTCCAGCCTCGGCCATAGAGTGAGACTTCCTCTCAGAACAAAAACAGAAACAATGTACTGGGTCTACCTCCTGCTCTGGAATTTTCCTGGAAGGCCTTCTCTTCTGGGCTTCATTTTTCTCACTTTTGAGGATCCTAAACTACATAATTTCCAAGAATTTTGGCCCTACACCTTTAATTCTTTCAAGCAAATATAGCAGAGAAAAATTCTCTTCCCCACAATGGTGTAAATAATGGAGGCCTTTGAAAATGTGGATTCTAAAGTGGAAGTTCTTTTTCTTCTTCCCCTTTGTTTCCTTTTAAATGAGTTTAGTTACATGAGTATATACTTGATCTCAGAGTTAAGGACAAGTATCTCTGATGAAACCTTAAGCAGCTTTTTGGCAATATCGTGCATCTTCTTCACAATTGTGTTTTATGTGCAGCATCTTCCCTATATCCAGTTGGTTTGTTTTTTTCTCATTAATGGAGTTGTTGAGCTCAGAACTTTTCAGGAGCATTTTGTTGATCTTTTAAGTGTCATGTGAAATATGTTCCAATTTATTTTATTTGGTTGAGTAAAATGGGAGTAAATGGAAATTTGAGAGTGCCTTGAGTAGCTGTACTTGGCTTTGTGTAATGGTTTGAAGCATAGTTTAAAACTGCCACTTGTGGCCGGGTGTGGTGGCTCATACCTGTAATCCCAACACTTTGGGAGGGCAAGGCAGGCGGATCACGAGGTTAGAAGATGGAGACCATCCTGGCTAATACGGTGAAACTCTGTCTCCACTAAAAATACAAAAAATTAGCTGAGTGTGGTGGCACACGCCTGTAGTCCCAGCTACTCGGGAGCCTGAGGCAGGAGAATCACTTGAACCCGGGAGGTGGAGGTTGCAGTGAGCTGAGATTGCACCACTGCACTCCAGCCTGGGTGACAGAGTGAGACTCCATCTCAAAAAAAAAAAAAAAAAAAAATACCACTTGTAAAAAATTGCATCACATGTTGAATGACCTATAAAGGAGCTACAATTCTAAGGAATATGGTAATTAATTCTTTAAAATAGTGAGGCCGGGTGCTGTGGTTTACACCTGTAATGCCAGTGCTTTGGGAGGCTGAGGTGTCAGGATCACTTGAACCCAAGATTAGAAGCTGCAGTGAGCTATAATCATGCCACTGCACTGCAGTCTGTGTGACGGAATGAAACCCTTTCTTTAAAAAATAAAAAGGTAAATAAATAATTTAAAAATAAAATACTAAGCTCCTTTCCAATTTATCTGTTTGGTAAGGTGGGAATTTGATGTGCTTGAGTTTCTTAAAGCCACGTGTCTCTGAAGAAAGGAGACACAATTTTCTCTGCTATTCCTAGTTATTTGGATGATTATAGGGATTAAAAATAGCCATTTGGTCAAGTCTTGAGCTACTGAATTACAATTTTTGCTTCACTCAGTAGGATTTTGCCTTTATTTTGATTTGCATTCTTATCTTAGTTTAGGAAAAGATCTTTGTTATATGCCCCATGCACTTTGTTCTTTTGGGGAATCTGATCTTAGGAGAGGGCTTCAAAATGCGACCAGATTTTCTTTATGGTTTTCTAGATTTTATTAATGTCTTAATAAAACTTAACTACTTAATGCTGCTTCTGTGTTGAGGTATTTTTCATTTAGAGTAGGCTTGATTTTTATATGGATTAAATGAAAGGAAGTCTCTCACGGAAGGGGACACATGGGTATGGAGAAGACAGAGGGTGTATATATATATTTTTTTTGGAGATGGAGTTTTGCTGTGTTGCCCATGCTGGAGTGCAGTGGCAGGATCTTGGCTCACTGCAAGCTCCGCCTCCTGGGTTCACTCCATTCTCCTACCTCAGCCTCCCAAGCAGCTGGAACTATAGGCGCCTGCCACCATGCCAGGCTAATTTTTTGTATTTTTAGTAGAAACAGGATTTCACTGTGCTAGCCAGGATGGTCTCCATCTCCTGACTTCGTGATCTGCCCGCCTCAGCCTTCCAGAGTGCTGGGATTACAGGTGTGAGCCAGTGCACCTAGCCAACAGAGGATATATTTTTGAGCTCTACATTTCAGAGTTCTTTTCTCTAGCCCTGGCCTGGGTCCCAAACAGGGAACTTAATTCGCTCTATCACTGAAGTATACTCATGCTTTGATGCCATTGGTATGTTGTCCTAGAGATTTGCTGTGGCTGCCAGGAGTGTTTCATAGTTCAGAACTGATGCAACCTCTCTTTTGTCAGTTGATGAGTCTATA
Organism: Rhinopithecus roxellana; assembly: GCF_007565055.1. Taxonomy (NCBI): domain Eukaryota; kingdom Metazoa; phylum Chordata; class Mammalia; order Primates; family Cercopithecidae; genus Rhinopithecus; species Rhinopithecus roxellana. The sequence goes on along the minus strand of NC_044558.1, from coordinate 122,120,617 downwards.
AACCATCTTGTTTCCTTTAGTATCATCTCCCTGGAACTGGAAGGTCAGACAGGAAGTTTTCTTAGATTCTAAGTCTCAGTCTTTGCTATCTACCTTCGTCTGTCTCCCATGTCACCTGCTGTTTTTTTTTCCCACCTGTTTTTCACTTTAATGTTTTTATTGGATAGGTGTCTATTATTGCAGGCTACCTCAAAACATTTTTGGATGTTGACAGGATATAAGTATGAATAATATGTAAAAGATAACTTACTCTAGTTCTTTTGAGCAGAGGATTTGGTTTCGATATGTGGCCCTATTAAAGCTTTTGTTAAGTCCAAGTACTTTGTGAACTTCAGTTCCCTTACCTGTAAAATGGAGTTAGTTGTTAGTAATACCTGTTCTGCCTAACTCAGGAGATTGTTTTGAGGATGAAATGAAATCATGAATGTAATGGAATTTTGTAAATTTTAAATGAAATATTGTATTACCTAAGATTTTTTTTTTAAACGCCGTATTAAGAATGGAATGAATCTGGGTTTTCCTTTGAAATCCCAAATGTTTAATGTACAGAGAAGTTTTAATGTGTCTGTTGGGGAGCTTCATTAGGATTGTTTTCTATCTTTAATTGGCCAGTATTGTTTTATATTTTAGCATTTTTGGGGACCATCAACATTTGTGTTTCAGTTATCATTAATATTTTACAAAGTTATTGAATGTGCATGATTTAGTCTTTAACAATCTCTTCAATTATTTACATTCCCATGTAAAAAATGCAGTAATGAACATCCATGTAAATAACATTCCCATGCTTTAATGAAGCATAATTTCTTGACATTGCAGTTTCTAAGTGCCCTGTCTTGAGGTTGGGAAAGCTAAAGGGCAGTCAGAGGTCAAGGTCAGCAAAGCATCACCTTTGACATTTGAAATCCAGCAGCAGGTATCACAGTGAACCCCATTCCAGCATCCAGGAAGTTTCTCTGCCCTGCCTCTCCTCCAGCCACCTCAGAATCTGTGTCTGCAGTGTTGGTCCTGCTTTCCTCTCTTCCTCTGCCTTTTCTTTCTCTTCACCAACTTCTACCGAGTGCCTCTGATGTCCCAGACAGTGGCAATGAGAGCATAAAGGCTAATAAACCCCGCCTTGGTCCTCAAAGAATTTATGTTTTCTGTGCAGATATTAAGTTACACTGTCATATATAGTGTTGACAAACATTGATACAGATTTCCTGTGAAGTGCAGAAGCACCGTCGTAGAGGCAGAGATGCAGAGGCAGCACTGGTGACTCACACATGGAGAGCTGGAGTTCTTGGTCTAGTGGGATAAACTGACCTGGACATCATTTCAGTGCAGCGGAGTGAGTGCTGGGATGGGCTCCCTCGGGGCATCTGGGGCTGGGTTTGTCTGGTGTTTAGTCTCCTGCCTGGTACTTAGAGTTTATCAGTAAGATGAGCATTGGGAGGTTTCTAAGTGAAAGGAAAGGCAATCACTTACCTGAAACCTAAAATCTGTAGGTGTTCTGGGCCATTTATAATTCACTGAATCTGTTTTGTCAGAACAAGTCTATCATCTGTTGTTTTGGATGGAGTGTGGCCAGCCCTGCCTTGCGATGTAAGGAAATCAGGAAACGCTTGTCAGGTGTCAACACCGTGCCAGACACTCTTGTAGGGGATTTCTACGTAAATCACTGTATTCATTTCTGTTGCTGCTTTACCACATTTCCACATATTTAGTGGCTTAAAACAATTCGAAATTGTATCATCTCACAGTTCTTTGGGGCAGAAGTCTGACATGGGTGTCACTGGGCAAAAATCACCACGTGGGCTGGGCTGCATTCCTCACTGGAGAATTGTTTCCAAGCGCTTTTGGCCAAATATAGTTCCTTGTGGTTGCAGGACTGAGGTGTCTGTTCCCTTGCTGGCCATCTGTTGGGGGCTGCCCTCAGCTCCTGAGGCCTCTATCTGGTCTTTGCACATGGTCCCATCAGCTCAGGACTAGCTAGGCCAGGGACCTGGTCAGGCTCTCCAGTTCCCCTGTGTGCATTTCTCTTCTTCCACTCAGAGAAAGTTCTATGCCCTATTTAAAAACATTTTTTTGAAATGGAGTCTCGCACTGTTGCCCGTGCTGGAGTGCAGTGGCCTGATCTCAGCTCATTGCAACCTCTACCTCCCGGGTTCAAGTGATTCTCCTGCTTCAGTCTCCTGAGTAGCTGGGACTACAGGTGCCCGCCATGACGCCTGACTAATTTTTTGGTTTTTAGAAGAGATGGGGTTTCACCATTTTAGCCAGGATGGTCTCCATCTCTTGATCTCGTGGTCCACCTGCCTTAGTCTCCCAAAGTGCGGAGATTACAGGCGTGAGCCACCGCGCCTGGCCAGTTCTATGCTCTTAGAGGCTCGTGGGATTAGATTGGACCTCCCTGGATAGCCCAGGATACTCCTCCGAAGGCCTGTGGCAAAGCCCTTTTGCTGCGTGACATAGTCACAGGTCTCGTGGGTTGGAATCTCCCACCACAGTTGCTGATCCACTTACTACAGCAGCCTGGGAGGTGCTTTTCATTGCCTCTGGTTAACAGATACCAATTTTTTTGTTTGTTTGTTTGTTTGTTTGTTTGTTTGTTTGTTTGTTTGTTTTGCAAATTGGCAGGAACATGAAGATCCCTCTTTTTTTTTTTTTCTGAGACGGAGTCTCATTCTCTTGCCCGAGCTGGAGTGCAGTGGCGCGATCTCGGCTCACCACAACTTCCACCTCCCGAGTTCAAGCAGTTCTCCTGCCTCAGCCTCCTGAGTAGCTGGGACTACAGGCACATGTCACCAAGCCTGGCTAATTTTTGTATTTTTAGTAGAGATGGGGTTTCACTATGTTGGCCAGGCTGGTCACAAACTCCTGACCTCGTGATCCGCCTGCTTTGGCCTCCCAAAGTGCTGGGATTACAGGCGTGAGCCACTGCACACATAAGAAGTCATTAGAGTAATTCCTCTACTGGAAGAAACACCCATATGGGGAAGTTGGGACCTTGCCTTTTCAAGTTTTACACAAAGGACTCTCCATGGGTGAAAAGTACATGATTCCAGGTCCATTTCTAGAATGGAAACAGCTGCATCAACCCAACAGCGATTCACATTCCTGAGTTTGAGAGAATCCGATTGTTTCAAGGCTGAAGCCAAAAGCCCAATAAACAATGTTTGTACCTTTTTTCATAGTTAGGAATTAGGTGCATCCTGTGGTCAAGAAAACAACTGATGGTGGTCACCAAGTAGTTTAAAACCAAGCAGGACCTCATTTTATCATGTGGGTGTTTTTGATTTTCTTAAAGAAGTTTTTATTTTCCTTTGCAATAAATGACAAGCTCTGACTTGAAATACATTTCCTTTAATAAACCAGAATCTAGGGCCAGGCACGGTCGCTCACACCTGTAATCCCAGACTTTGGGAGGCCGAGGAGGGCAGATCATGAGGTCAGGATATTGAGACCAACCTGGCTATAGTGAAACCCTGCCTCTACTAAAAATACAAAAATCATCCGGGCATGGTGGCAGGCGCCTGTAGTCCCAGCTACTCGGGAGGCTGAGGCAGGAGAAGGGCGTGAACCCGGGAGGCAGAGCTTGCAGTGAGCCGAGATCACACCACTGCACTCCAGCCTGGACGACAAAGCGAGACTCTGTCTCAAAAAAAAAAAAAAAAAAGAAAAAATAAATCAGAATCTATAATCCTAAGGTTCTTAACCCAGCTCTCAGAAATTTATGACGTCCCCAAAATCCTGTGCAACAATTTTGTGTATATGCATCCATGTGTTTATGGGGAGATGATTTATAGCTCTCCATACATTTTCAAAGTGGTTAGATTCCAAAAAATTTTAGAATACGCCACTTGGGCCTGGTGTGGTGGCTCACACCTGTAATCCCAGCACTTAGGGAGGCTGAGGCAGTAGGATCCACTGAGGTCAGGAGTTTAAGACCAGCAACATAGCGAGACCTCCAAGTGTACCAAAAAAAAAAAAAAAATGCTGGATGTGGCGGTGAAACACTGAGATACTTGGACTGGAAGGGGAAACACACACACTGGGGTGGGTCTCTCATGGGGAGGGGGGAGGGGAGGGGGAGGGAGGGATTGCATTGGGGAGTTATCTTGATATAAATGATGAATTGATGGGTGCTGACGAGTTGATGGGTGCAGCACACCAACATGGCACTAAGTATACATATGTAACAACCTGCACGTTATGCACATGTACTAGAACTAAAGTATAATAAAAA